>NW_027423187.1:0-152558 GCF_048934315.1 Petromyzon marinus
GGTGGTGATGTTAATGGTGGTGGTGTATGTGGTGGTGGTGTTAGTGGTGGTGGTGTTGTGGTGGTGATGTTAGTGGTGGTGATATTAGTGATGGTGTTGGTGTTAGTGGTGGTGGTGTTAGTGGTGGTGATGTTAGTGGTGGTGATGTTAGTGTTGGTGGCGTTAGTGGTGGTGGTGATGTTAGTGTTGGTGGTGTTAGTGGTGGTGGTGTTAGTGGTGGTGATGTTAGTGTTGGTGGTGTAAGTGGTGGTGGTGTTAGTGGTGGTGATGTTAGTGGTGGTGATTTTAGTGTTGTTGGTGGTGGTGTTAGTGGTGATGGTGTTAGTGGTGGTGATGTTAGTGGTGGTGGTGTTAGTGGTGTTAGTGGTAGTGGTGGTGATGTTAGTGGTGGTGATGTTAGAGTTGGTGGTCTTTGTGGTGGTGGTGTTAGTGGTGGTGATGTTAGTGGTGGTGATGTTAGTGGTGGTGGTGTTAGTGGTGGTGGTGTTAGTGGTGGTAATGTTAGTGGTGGTGATGTTAGTGGTGGTGGTGTTAGTGGTGGTGGTGGTGGTGATGTTAGTGGTGGTGGTGGTGTTAGTGTTGGTGGTGTTAGTGGTGGTGATGTGAGTGGTGGTGGTGTTAGTGATGTTGGTGGTGGTGTTAGTGGTGGTGATGTTAGTGGTGGTGATGTTAGTGGTGGTGGTGTTAGTGGTGGTGGTGTTAGTGGTGGTGATGTTAGTGTTGGTGATGTTAGTGGTGGTGATGTTAGTGGTGGTGGTGTTAGTGTTTGTGATGTTAGTGGTGGTGGTGGTGGTGTTAGTGGTGGTGGTGTTAGTGGTGGTGATGTTAGTGGTGGTGGTGTTAGTGGTAGTGGTGTTAGTGGTGGTGATGTTAGTGGTGGTGGTGTGTTATTGTTGGTGATGTTAGTGGTGGTGGTGTTAGTGGTGGTGGTGTTAGTGGTGGTGGTGTTAATGGTGGTGGTGGTGGTGTTAGTGGTGGTGATGTTAGTGGTGGTGGTGGTGGTATTGGTGGTGATGTTGGTGGTGTTAGTGGTGGTGATGTTAATGGTGGTGATGTTAGTGGTGGTGTTAGTGGTGGTGGTGTTAGTGGTGGTGATGTTAGTGGTGGTGGTGGTGGTGGTGTTAGTGGTGGTGATGTTAGTGGTGGTGGTGGTGGTATTGGTGGTGATGTTGGTGGTGGTGGTGTTAGTGGTGGTGATGTTAATGGTGGTGATGTTAGTGGTGGTGTTAGTGGTGGTGGTGTTAGTGGTGGTGATGTTAATGGTGGTGGTGTTAGTGGTGGTGATGTTAGTGGTGGTGGTGTGGTATTGATGGTGTTAGTGGTGGTGATGTTAGTGGTGGTGGTGTTAGTGGTGGTAATGTTAGAGGTGGTGGTGTTAGTGGTGATGTTAGTGGTGGTGATGTTAGTGGTGGTGATGTTAGTGGTGGTGGTGTTAGTGGTGGTGATGTTAGTGGTGGTGATGATAGTGGTGGTGGTGTTAGTGTTGGTGATATTAGTGGTGATGGGGGTGGTGTTGGTGGTGGTGTTAGTGGTGGTGATGTTGGTGGTGGTCTTAGTAGTGGTGGTGTTAGTGGTGGTGATGTTAGTGTCGGTGGTGTTAGTGGTGGTGATGTTAGTGGTGGTGGTGTTGGTGATGTTAGTGGTGTGATGTTAGTGGTGGTGATGTTAGTGGTGGTGATGTTAGTGGTGGTGGTGTTAGTGGTGGTGGTGTTAGTGGTGGTGATGTTAGTGGTGGTGATGTTAGTGGTGGTGATGATAGTGGTGGTGATGTTAGTGGTGGTGGTGTTAGTGTTGGTGTTGTTAGTGGTGGTAGTGTTAGTGGTGGTGATGTTAATGGTGGTGGTGTATGTGGTGGTGGTGTTAGTGGTGGTGGTGTTAGTGGTGGTGATGTTAGTGTTGGTGGTGTAAGTGGTGGTGGTGTTAGTGGTGGTGATGTTAGTGGTGGTGATGTTAGTGTTGTTGGTGGTGGTGTTAGTGGTGATGGTGTTAGTGGTGGTGATGTTAGTGGTGGTGGTGTTAGTGGTGTTAGTGGTGGTGGTGGTGATGTTAGTGGTGGTGATGTTAGAGTTGGTGGTCTTAGTGGTGGTGGTGCTAGTGGTGGTGATGTTAGTGTTGGTGGTGTTAGTGGTGGTGGTGTTAGTGGTGGTGATGTTAGTGGTGGTGATGTTAGTGGTGGTGGTGTTAGTGGTGGTGGTGTTAGTGGTGGTGGTGGTGGTGATGTTAGTGGTGGTGGTGGTGTTAGTGTTGGTGGTGTTAGTGGTGGTGATGTGAGTGGTGGTGGTGTTAGTGGTGGTGATGTTAGTGGTGGTGATGTTAGTGTTGTTGGTGGTGGTGTTAGTGGTGGTGATGTTAGTGGTGGTGATGTTGGTGGTGGTGTTAGTGGTGGTGTTAGTGGTGGTGTTGTTAGTGATGGTGGTGTTAGTGGTGGTGGTGGTGTTAGTGGTGGTGATGTTAGTGGTGGTGGTGTTAGTGGTGGTGGTGTTAGTGGTGGTGATGTTAGTGTTGGTGATGTTAGTGGTGGTGATGTTAGTGGTGGTGTTAGTGTTTGTGATGTTAGTGGTGGTGGTGGTGGTGTTAGTGGTGGTGGTGTTAGTGGTGGTGATGTTAGTGGTGGTGGTGTTAGTGGTGGTGGTGTTAGTGGTGGTGATGTTAGTGGTGGTGGTGTTATTGTTGGTGATGTTAGTGGTGGTGGTGTTAGTGGTGGTGGTGTTAGTGGTGGTGGTGTTAATGGTGGTGGTGGTGGTGTTAGTGGTGGTGATGTTAGTGGTGGTGGTGGTATTGGTGGTGATGTTGGTGGTGGTGGTGTTAGTGGTGGTGATGTTAATGGTCGTGATGTTAGTGGTGGTGGTGGTGGTGGTATTGGTGGTTGTGTTAGTGGTGGTGATGTTAGTGGTGGTGGTGTTAGTGGTGGTGGTGTTAGTGGTGGTGGTGTTAGTGTTGGTGGTGGTGGTGTTAGTGGTGGTGGTGTTAGTGGTGGTGGTGTTAGTGGTGGTGGTGGTAGTGGTGGTGGTGTTAGTGGTGGTGGTGTTAGTGGTGGTGGTGTTAGTGGTGGTGATGTTAGTGGTGGTGGTGTTGGTGGTGGTGTTAGTGGTGGTGGTGTTTGTGGTGGTGGTGGTGTTAGTTGTTGGTGATGTTAGTGGTGATGAGGTTAATGGTGGTGGTGTTGGTGGTGGTGTTAGTGGTGGTGGTGTTAGTGGTGGTGGTGTTAGTGGTGGTGGTGGTATTGGTGGTGGTGTTAGTGGTGGTGATGTTGGTGGTGGTGGTGTTAGTGGTGGTGGTGTTAGTGGTGGTGGTGTTAGTGGTGGTGGTGGTGGTGGTATTGGTGGTGGTGTTAGTGGTGGTGATGTTGGTGGTGGTGGTGTTAGTGGTGGTGGTGTTAGTGGTGGTGATGTTAGTGGTATTGGTGTTAGTGTTGGTGGTGTTAGTATTGGGGGTGTTAGTGGTGGTGGTGGTGTTAGTGGTGGTGGTGTTAGTGGTGGTGATGTTAGTGGTGGTGGTGGTGTTAGTGGTGGTGTTAGTGGTGGTGTTAGTGGTGGTGATGTTAGTGGTGGTGATGTTAGTGGTGGTGATGTTAGTGGTGGTGGTGTTAGTGGTGGTGGTGTTAGTGGTGGTGGTGTTAGTGGTGGTGATGTTAGTGGTGGTGGTGTTAGTGGTGGTGGTGTTAATGGTGGTGGTGGTGTTAGTGATGGTGGTGGTGTTAGTGTTGGTGTTAGTGTTGGTGATGTTAGTGGTGGTGGTGGTGGTGTTAGTGGTGGTGGTGGTGTTAGTGGTGGTGATGTTAGTAGTGGTGATGTTAGTGTTGGTGGTGTTAGTGATGGTGGAGTGTTAGTGATAGTGATGTTAGTGGTGGTGGTGTTAGTGGTGGTGGTGTTAGTGGTGGTGGTGGTGTTAGTGGTGGTGATGTTAGTGGTGGTGTTAGTGGTGGTGATGTTAGTGGTGTAGTGTTAGTGGTGGTGATGTTAGTGGTGGTGATGTTAATGGTGGTGATGTTAGTGTTGGTGATGTTAGTGGTGGTGATGTTAGTGGTGGTGGTGTTAGTGGTGGTGGTGTTAGTGGTGGTGATGTTAGTGTTGGTGTTGTTAGTGGTGGTGGTGTTTGTGGTGGTGGTGTTAGTGGTGGTGATGTTAGTGTTGGTGGTGGTGTTAGTGGTGGTGTTGATGTTAGTGGTGGTGGTGGTGATGTTAGTGGTGGTGGTGTTAGTGTAGGTTTTGTTAGTGGTGGTGATGTTAGTGGTGGTGATGTTAGTGGTGGTGGTGTTAGTGTTGGTTTTGTTAGTGGTGGTAGTGTTAGTGGTGGTGATGTTAGTGGTGGTGGTGTTAGTGTTGGTGGTGTTAGTGGTGGTGGTGTTAGTGGTGGTGGTGTTGGTGGTGGTGGTGTTAGTGTTGGTGATGTTAGTGGTGGTGGTGTTAGTGGTGGTGATGTTAGTGGTGGTGATGTTTGTGGTGGTAATGTTTGTGGTGGTGATGTTAGTGGTGGTGGTGTTAGTGGTGGTGTTAGTGTTGGTGATGTTAGTGGTGGTGGTGATAGTGTTGGTGATGTTAGTGGCGGTGATGTTAGTGGTGGTGATGTTAGTGGTGGTGGTGTTAGTGGTGTTGGTGTTGGTGGTGGTGTTAGTGGTGGTGGTGTTAGTGGTGGTGGTGTTAGTGGTGGTGGTGTTAGTGGTGGTGGTGTTAGTGGTGGTGGTGTAAGTGGTGGTGATGTTAGTGGTGGTGGTGTTAGTGGTGATGTTAGTGTTGGTGTGTTAGTGGTGGTGGTGTTAGTGTTGGTGATGTTAGTGGTGGTGGTGTTAGTGGTGATGTTAGTGGTGGTGGTTTAGTGCTGGTGGTGTTAGTGGTGGTGATGTTAGTGTTGGTGATGTTAGTGGTGATGTTAATGGTGGTGGTGTTAGTGGTGGTGATGTTAGTGTTGGTGATGTTAGTGGTGGTGGTGTTAGTGGTGGTGTTGGTGGTGGTGTTGGTGGTGGTGTTAGTGGTGGTGGTGGTGTTAGTGTTGGTGGTGTTAGTGTTGGTGGTGGTGTTAGTGTTGGTGATGTTAGTGGTGGTGGTGGTGTTAGTGATGTTAGTGGTGGTGGTGTTAGTGTTGGTGATGTTAGTGGTGGTGGTGTTAGTGTTGGTGATGTTGGTGGTGGTGTTAGTGGTGGTGTTAGTGGTGGTGATGTTAGTGTTGTTGGTGGTGTTAGTGGTGGTGATGTTAGTGGTGGTGATGTTGGTGGTGGTGTTAGTGGTGGTGGTTTAGTGCTGGTGGTGTTAGTGGTGGTGATGTTAGTGTTGGTGGTGTTAGTGGTGGTGGTGTTAGTGTTGGTGATGTTAGTGGTGATGTTAGTGGTGGTGTTAGTGGTGGTGATGTTAGTGTTGGTGATGTTAGTGGTGGTGGTGTTAGTGGTGGTGTTGGTGGTGGTGTTGGTGGTGGTGTTAGTGGTGGTGGTGGTGTTAGTGTTGGTGGTGTTAGTGTTGGTGGTGGTGTTAGTGTTGGTGATGTTAGTGGTGGTGGTGGTGTTAGTGATGTTAGTGGTGGTGGTGTTAGTGTTGGTGATGTTAGTGGTGGTGGTGTTAGTGTTGGTGGTGGTGTTAGTGTTGGTTGTGTTATTGTTGGTGATGTTAGTGGTGGTGGTGGTGTTAGTGGTGGTGGTGTTAGTTCTGGTGGTGTTAGTGGTGGTGGTGTTAGTGGTGGTGGTGTTAGTGGTGGTGATGTTAGTGGTGGTGATGTTAGTGGTGGTGGTGTTTGTGGTGGTAATGTTTGTGGTGGTGATGTTAGTGGTGGTGGTGTTAGTGGTGGTGTTAGTGTTGGTGATGTTAGTGGCGGTGATGTTTAGTGGTGGTGATGTTAGTGGTGGTGGTGTTAGTGGTGTTGGTGTTGGTGGTGGTGTTAGTGGTGGTGGTGTTAGTGGTGGTGGTGTTAGTGGTGGTGGTGTTAGTGGTGGTGGTGTTGGTGATGTTAGTGGTGGTGGTGGTGTTAGTGTTGGTGATGTTAGTGGTGGTGGTGTAAGTGGTGGTGATGTTAGTGGCGGTGATGTTAGTGGTGGTGATGTTAGTGGTGGTGGTGTTAGTGGTGTTGGTGTTGGTGGTGGTGTTAGTGGTGGTGGTGTTAGTGGTGGTGGTGTTAGTGGTGGTGGTGTTAGTGGTGGTGGTGTTGGTGATGTTAGTGGTGGTGGTGTTAGTGTTGGTGATGTTAGTGGTGGTGGTGTAAGTGGTGGTGATGTTAGTGGTGATGGTGTTAGTGGTGATGTTAGTGTTGGTGGTGGTGTTAGTGTTGGTGGTGTTAGTGGTGGTGATGTGAGTGGTGGTGGTGTTAGTGGTGGTGATGTTAGTGGTGGTGATGTTAGTGTTGTTGGTGGTGGTGTTAGTGGTGGTGATGTTAGTGGTGGTGATGTTGGTGGTGGTGTTAGTGGTGGTGTTAGTGGTGGTGTTGTTAGTGATGGTGGTGTTAGTGGTGGTGGTGGTGTTAGTGGTGGTGATGTTAGTGGTGGTGATGTTAGTGGTGGTGGTGTTAGTGGTGGTGGTGTTAGTGGTGGTGATGTTAGTGTTGGTGATGTTAGTGGTGGTGATGTTAGTGGTGGTGGTGTTAGTGTTTGTGATGTTAGTGGTGGTGGTGGTGTTAGTGGTGGTGGTGTTAGTGGTGGTGGTGTTAGTGGTGGTGGTGTTAGTGGTGGTGATGTTAGTGGTGGTGGTGTTATTGTTGGTGATGTTAGTGGTGGTGGTGTTAGTGGTGGTGGTGTTAGTGGTGGTGGTGTTAATGGTGGTGGTGGTGGTGTTAGTGGTGGTGATGTTAGTGGTGGTGGTGGTGGTATTGGTGGTGATGTTGGTGGTGGTGGTGTTAGTGGTGGTGATGTTAATGGTGGTGATGTTAGTGGTGGTGGTGGTGGTGGTATTGGTGGTGGTGTTAGTGGTGGTGATGTTAGTGGTGGTGGTGTTAGTGGTGGTGGTGTTAGTGGTGGTGATGTTAGTGTTGGTGGTGGTGGTGTTAGTGGTGGTGGTGTTAGTGGTGGTGGTGTTAGTGGTGGTGGTGGTAGTGGTGGTAGTGGTGGTGGTGTTAGTGGTGGTGGTGTTAGTGGTGGTGGTGTTAGTGGTGGTGATGTTAGTGGTGGTGGTGTTGGTGGTGGTGTTAGTGGTGGTGGTGTTTGTGGTGGTGGTGGTGGTGGTGGTGTTAGTGTTGGTGATGTTAGTGGTGATGAGGTTAATGGTGGTGGTGTTGGTGGTGGTGTTAGTGGTGGTGGTGTTAGTGGTGGTGGTGTTAGTGGTGGTGGTGGTATTGGTGGTGGTGTTAGTGGTGGTGATGTTGGTGGTGGTGGTGTTAGTGGTGGTGGTGTTAGTGGTGGTGGTTTTAGTGGTGGTGGTGGTGGTGGTATTGGTGGTGGTGTTAGTGGTGGTGATGTTGGTGGTGGTGGTGTTAGTGGTGGTGGTGTTAGTGGTGGTGATGTTAGTGGTATTGGTGTTAGTGTTGGTGGTGTTAGTGTTGGGGGTGTTAGTGGTGGTGGTGGTGTTAGTGGTGGTGATGTTAGTGGTATTGGTGTTAGTGGTGGTGATGGTTAGTAGGTGGTGGTGTAAGTGGTGGTGATGTTAGTGGCGGTGATGTTAGTGGTGGTGATGTTAGTGGTGGTGGTGTTAGTGGTGTTGGTGTTGGTGGTGGTGTTAGTGGTGGTGGTGTTAGTGGTGGTGGTGTTAGTGGTGGTGGTGTTAGTGGTGGTGGTGTTGGTGATGTTAGTGGTGGTGGTGTTAGTGTTGGTGATGTTAGTGGTGGTGGTGTAAGTGGTGGTGATGTTAGTGGTGATGGTGTTAGTGGTGATGTTAGTGTTGGTGGTGGTGTTAGTGTTGGTGGTGTTAGTGGTGGTGATGTGAGTGGTGGTGGTGTTAGTGGTGGTGATGTTAGTGGTGGTGATGTTAGTGTTGTTGGTGGTGGTGTTAGTGGTGGTGATGTTAGTGGTGGTGATGTTGGTGGTGGTGTTAGTGGTGGTGTTAGTGGTGGTGTTGTTGTGATGGTGGTGTTAGTGGTGGTGGTGGTGTTAGTTAGAGGTGGTGATGTTAGTGGTGGTGATGTTAGTGGTGGTGGTGTTAGTGGTGGTGGTGTTAGTGGTGGTGATGTTAGTGTTGGTGATGTTAGTGGTGGTGATGTTAGTGGTGGTGGTGTTAGTGTTTGTGATGTTAGTGGTGGTGGTGGTGTTAGTGGTGGTGGTGTTAGTGGTGGTGGTGTTAGTGGTGGTGGTGTTAGTGGTGGTGATGTTAGTGGTGGTGGTGTTATGTTGGTGATGTTAGTGGTGGTGGTGTTAGTGGTGGTGGTGTTAGTGGTGGTGGTGTTAATGGTGGTGGTGGTGGTGTTAGTGGTGGTGATGTTAGTGGTGGTGATGGTGGTATTGTTGGTGATGTTGGTGGTGGTGGTGTTAGTGGTGGTGATGTTAATGGTGGTGGTGGTGGTGGTATTGGTGGTGGTGTTAGTGGTGGTGATGTTAGTGGTGGTGGTGTTAGTGGTGGTGGTGTTAGTGGTGGTGGTGATGTTAGTGTTGGTGGTGGTGGTGTTAGTGGTGGTGGTGTTAGTGGTGGTGGTGTTAGTGGTGGTGGTGGTAGTGGTGGTAGTGGTGGTGGTGTTAGTGGTGGTGGTGTTAGTGGTGGTGGTGTTAGTGGTGGTGATGTTAGTGGTGGTGGTGTTGGTGGTGGTGTTAGTGGTGGTGGTGTTTGTGGTGGTGGTGGTGGTGGTGGTGTTAGTGTTGGTGATGTTAGTGGTGATGAGGTTAATGGTGGTGGTGTTGGTGGTGGTGTTAGTGGTGGTGGTGTTAGTGGTGGTGGTGTTAGTGGTGGTGGTGGTATTGGTGGTGGTGTTAGTGGTGGTGATGTTGGTGGTGGTGGTGTTAGTGGTGGTGGTGTTAGTGGTGGTGGTTTTAGTGGTGGTGGTGGTGGTGGTATTGGTGGTGGTGTTAGTGGTGGTGATGTTGGTGGTGGTGGTGTTAGTGGTGGTGGTGTTAGTGGTGGTGTGTTAGTGGTATTGGTGTTAGTGTTGGTGGTGTTAGTGTTGGGGGTGTTAGTGGTGGTGGTGGTGTTAGTGGTGGTGGTGTTAGTGGTGGTGATGTTAGTGGTGGTGGTGGTGTTAGTGGTGGTGTTAGTGGTGGTGATGTTAGTGGTGGTGATGTTAGTGGTGGTGATGTTAGTGGTGGTGATGTTAGTGGTGGTGGTGTTAGTGGTGGTGATGTGAGTGGTGGTGGTAGTGTTAGTGGTGGTGGTGTTAGTGGGTGTGGTGTTAATGGTGGTGGTGGTGTTAGTGGTGGTGATGTTGGTGGTGGTGGTGTTAGTGGTGGTGATGTTAGTGGTGGTGGTGTTAGTGGTGGTGGTGGTGGTGGTGGTGTTAGTGGTGGTGGTGTTGGTGGTGGTGTTAGTGGTGGGGGTGTTTGTTTGTGGTGGTGCTAGTGGTGGTGGTGTTAGTGTTGGTGATGTTAGTGGTGGTGGTGTTAGTGTTGGTGATGTTAGTGGTGGTGATGTTAGTGGTGGTGGTGTTAGTGGTGGTGATGTTAGTGGTGGTGATGTTAGTGGTGGTGGTGTTAGTGGTGGTGATGTTACTGGTGGTAGTGTTAGTGGTGGTGATGTTAGTGGTGGTGGTGTTGGTGGTGGTGTTAGTGTTGGTGGTGTTTGTGTTGGTGATGTTATGTGGTGGTGATGTTAGTGGTGGTGATGTTAGTGGTGGTGGTGTTAGTGGTGGTGGTGTTAGTGGTGGTGATGTTAATGGTGGTGGTGTTAGTGGTGGTGATGTTAGTGGTGGTGGTGGTGGTATTGATGGTGTTAGTGGTGGTGATGTTAGTGGTGGTGGTGTTAGTGGTGATGTTAGTGGTGGTGATGTTAGTGGTGGTGATGTTAGTGGTGGTGGTGTTAGTGGTGGTGATGTTAGCGGTGGTGATGTTAGTGGTGGTGGTGTTAGTGTTGGTGATATTAGTGGTGATGGGGGTGGTGTTGGTGGTGGTGGTGTTAGTGGTGGTGAGTGGTGGTGGGTCTTAGTAGTGGTGGTGTTAGTGGTGGTGATGTTAGTGGTGGTGGTGTTAGTGGTGGTGATGTTAGTGGTGGTGGTGTTGGTGATGTTAGTGGTGGTGATGTTAGTGGTGGTGATGTTAGTGGTGGTGGTGTTAGTGGTGGTGATGTTAGTGGTGGTGATGTTAGTGGTGGTAGTGTTAGTGGTGGTGATGTTAATGGTGGTGGTGTATGTGGTGGTGGTGTTAGTGGTGGTGGTGTTGTGGTGGTGATGTTAGTGGTGGTGATATTAGTGATGGTGTTGGTGTTAGTGGTGGTGGTGTTAGTGGTGGTGATGTTAGTGGTGGTGATGTTAGTGTTGGTGGCGTTAGTGGTGGTGGTGATGTTAGTGTTGGTGGTGTTAGTGGTGGTGGTGTTAGTGGTGGTGATGTTAGTGTTGGTGGTGTAAGTGGTGGTGGTGTTAGTGGTGGTGATGTTAGTGGTGGTGATGTTAGTGTTGTTGGTGGTGGTGTTAGTGGTGATGGTGTTAGTGGTGGTGATGTTAGTGGTGGTGGTGTTAGTGGTGTTAGTGGTGGTGGTGGTGATGTTAGTGGTGGTGATGTTAGAGTTGGTGGTCTTTGTGGTGGTGGTGTTAGTGGTGGTGATGTTAGTGGTGGTGATGTTAGTGGTGGTGGTGTTAGTGGTGGTGGTGTTAGTGGTGGTAATGTTAGTGGTGGTGATGTTAGTGGTGGTGGTGTTAGTGGTGGTGGTGGTGGTGATGTTAGTGGTGGTGGTGGTGTTAGTGTTGGTGGTGTTAGTGGTGGTGATGTGAGTGGTGGTGGTGTTAGTGTTGTTGGTGGTGGTGTTAGTGGTGGTGATGTTAGTGGTGGTGATGTTAGTGGTGGTGGTGTTAGTGGTGGTGGTGTTAGTGGTGGTGATGTTAGTGTTGGTGATGTTAGTGGTGGTGATGTTAGTGGTGGTGGTGTTAGTGTTTGTGATGTTAGTGGTGGTGGTGGTGTTAGTGGTGGTGGTGTTAGTGGTGGTGATGTTAGTGGTGGTGGTGTTAGTGGTGGTGGTGTTAGTGGTGGTGATGTTAGTGGTGGTGGTGTTATTGTTGGTGATGTTAGTGGTGGTGGTGTTAGTGGTGGTGGTGTTAGTGGTGGTGGTGTTAATGGTGGTGGTGGTGGTGTTAGTGGTGGTGATGTTAGTGGTGGTGGTGGTGGTATGGTGGTGATGTTGGTGGTGTTAGTGGTGGTGATGTTAATGGTGGTGATGTTAGTGGTGGTGTTAGTGGTGGTGGTGTTAGTGGTGGTGATGTTAGTGGTGGTGGTGGTGGTGGTGGTGTTAGTGGTGGTGATGTTAGTGGTGGTGGTGGTGGTATTGGTGGTGATGTTGGTGGTGGTGGTGTTAGTGGTGGTGATGTTAATGGAGGTGATGTTAGTGGTGGTGTTAGTGGTGGTGGTGTTAGTGGTGGTGATGTTAATGGTGGTGGTGTTAGTGGTGGTGATGTTAGTGGTGGTGGTGGTGGTATTGATGGTGTTAGTGGTGGTGATGTTAGTGGTGGTGGTGTTAGTGGTGGTAATGTTAGAGGTGGTGGTGTTAGTGGTGATGTTAGTGGTGGTGATGTTAGTGGTGGTGATGTTAGTGGTGGTGGTGTTAGTGGTGGTGATGTTAGTGGTGGTGATGTTAGTGGTGGTGGTGTTAGTGTTGGTGATATTAGTGGTGATGGGGGTGGTGTTGGTGGTGGTGTTAGTGGTGGTGATGTTGGTGGTGGTCTTAGTAGTGGTGGTGTTAGTGGTGGTGATGTTAGTGTTGGTGGTGTTAGTGGTGGTGATGTTAGTGGTGGTGGTGTTGGTGATGTTAGTGGTGGTGATGTTAGTGGTGGTGATGTTAGTGGTGGTGATGTTAGTGGTGGTGGTGTTAGTGGTGGTGGTGTTAGTGGTGGTGATGTTAGTGGTGGTGATGTTAGTGGTGGTGATGTTAGTGGTGGTGATGTTAGTGGTGGTGGTGTTAGTGTTGGTGTTGTTAGTGGTGGTAGTGTTAGTGGTGGTGATGTTAATGGTGGTGGTGTATGTGGTGGTGGTGTTAGTGGTGGTGGTGTTAGTGGTGGTGATGTTAGTGTTGGTGGTGTAAGTGGTGGTGGTGTTAGTGGTGGTGATGTTAGTGGTGGTGATGTTAGTGTTGTTGGTGGTGGTGTTAGTGGTGATGGTGTTAGTGGTGGTGATGTTAGTGGTGGTGGTGTTAGTGGTGTTAGTGGTGGTGGTGGTGATGTTAGTGGTGTTGATGTTAGAGTTGGTGGTCTTAGTGGTGGTGGTGCTAGTGGTGGTGATGTTAGTGTTGGTGGTGTTAGTGGTGGTGGTGTTAGTGGTGGTGATGTTAGTGGTGGTGATGTTAGTGGTGGTGGTGTTAGTGGTGGTGGTGTTAGTGGTGGTGGTGGTGGTGATGTTAGTGGTGGTGGTGGTGTTAGTGTTGGTGGTGTTAGTGGTGGTGATTTGAGTGGTGGTGGTGTTAGTGGTGGTGATGTTAGTGGTGGTGATGTTAGTGTTGTTGGTGGTGGTGTTAGTGGTGGTGATGTTAGTGGTGGTGATGTTGGTGGTGGTGTTAGTGGTGGTGTTAGTGGTGGTGTTGTTAGTGATGGTGGTGTTAGTGGTGGTGGTGGTGTTAGTGGTGGTGATGTTAGTGGTGGTGGTGTTAGTGGTGGTGGTGTTAGTGGTGGTGATGTTAGTGTTGGTGATGTTAGTGGTGGTGATGTTAGTGGTGGTGGTGTTAGTGTTTGTGATGTTAGTGGTGGTGGTGGTGGTGTTAGTGGTGGTGGTGTTAGTGGTGGTGGTGTTAGTGGTGGTGGTGTTAGTGGTGGTGATGTTAGTGGTGGTGGTGTTATTGTTGGTGATGTTAGTGGTGGTGGTGTTAGTGGTGGTGGTGTTAGTGGTGGTGGTGGTGTTAATGGTGGTGGTGGTGGTGTTAGTGGTGGTGATGTTAGTGGTGGTGGTGGTATTGGTGGTGATGTTGGTGGTGGTGGTGTTAGTGGTGGTGATGTTAATGGTCGTGATGTTAGTGGTGGTGGTGGTGGTGGTATTGGTGGTTGTGTTAGTGGTGGTGATGTTAGTGGTGGTGGTGTTAGTGGTGGTGGTGTTAGTGGTGGTGGTGTTAGTGTTGGTGGTGGTGGTGTTAGTGGTGGTGGTGTTAGTGGTGGTGGTGTTAGTGGTGGTGGTGGTAGTGGTGGTGGTGTTAGTGGTGGTGGTGTTAGTGGTGGTGGTGTTAGTGGTGGTGATGTTAGTGGTGGTGGTGTTGGTGGTGGTGTTAGTGGTGGTGGTGTTTGTGGTGGTGGTGGTGGTGGTGGTGTTAGTGTTGGTGATGTTAGTGGTGATGAGGTTAATGGTGGTGGTGTTGGTGGTGGTGTTAGTGGTGGTGGTGTTAGTGGTGGTGGTGTTAGTGGTGGTGGTGGTATTGGTGGTGGTGTTAGTGGTGGTGATGTTGGTGGTGGTGGTGTTAGTGGTGGTGGTGTTAGTGGTGGTGGTGGTGTTAGTGGTGGTGGTGTTAGTGGTGGTGATGTTAGTGGTGGTGGTGGTGTTAGTGGTGGTGTTAGTGGTGGTGATGTTAGTGGTGGTGATGTTAGTGGTGGTGATGTTAGTGGTGGTGATGTTAGTGGTGGTGGTGTTAGTGGTGGTGGTGTTAGTGGTGGTGGTGTTAGTGGTGGTGATGTTAGTGGTGGTGGTGTTAGTGGTGGTGGTGTTAATGGTGGTGGTGGTGTTAGTGATGGTGGTGGTGTTAGTGTTGGTGTTAGTGTTGGTGATGTTAGTGGTGGTGGTGGTGGTGTTAGTGGTGGTGGTGGTGTTAGTGGTGGTGATGTTAGTAGTGGTGATGTTAGTGTTGGTGGTGTTAGTGATGGTGGTGTTAGTGTTAGTGATGTTAGTGGTGGTGGTGTTAGTGGTGGTGGTGTTAGTGGTGGTGGTGGTGTTAGTGGTGGTGATGTTAGTGGTGGTGATGTTAGTGGTGGTGTTAGTGGTGGTGATGTTAGTAGTGGTAGTGTTAGTGGTGGTGATGTTAGTGGTGGTGATGTTAATGGTGGTGATGTTAGTGTTGGTGATGTTAGTGGTGGTGATGTTAGTGGTGGTGGTGTTAGTGGTGGTGGTGTTAGTGGTGATGATGTTAGTGTTGGTGTTGTTAGTGGTGGTGGTGTTTGTGGTGGTGGTGTTAGTGGTGGTGATGTTAGTGTTGGTGGTGGTGTTAGTGGTGGTGTTGATGTTAGTGGTGGTGGTGGTGATGTTAGTGGTGGTGGTGTTAGTGTTGGTTTTGTTAGTGGTGGTGATGTTAGTGGTGGTGATGTTAGTGGTGGTGGTGTTAGTGTTGGTTTTGTTAGTGGTGGTAGTGTTAGTGGTGGTGATGTTAGTGGTGGTGGTGTTAGTGTTGGTGGTGTTAGTGGTGGTGGTGTTAGTGGTGGTGGTGTTGGTGGTGGTGGTGTTAGTGTTGGTGATGTTAGTGGTGGTGGTGTTAGTGGTGGTGATGTTAGTGGTGGTGATGTTTGTGGTGGTAATGTTTGTGGTGGTGATGTTAGTGGTGGTGGTGTTAGTGGTGGTGTTAGTGTTGGTGATGTTAGTGGTGGTGGTGTTAGTGTTGGTGATGTTAGTGGCGGTGATGTTAGTGGTGGTGATGTTAGTGGTGGTGGTGTTAGTGGTGTTGGTGTTGGTGGTGGTGTTAGTGGTGGTGGTGTTAGTGGTGGTGGTGTTAGTGGTGGTGGTGTTAGTGGTGGTGGTGTTAGTGGTGGTGGTGTAAGTGGTGGTGATGTTAGTGGTGGTGGTGTTAGTGGTGATGTTAGTGTTGGTGATGTTAGTGGTGGTGGTGTTAGTGTTGGTGATGTTAGTGGTGGTGGTGTTAGTGGTGATGTTAGTGGTGGTGGTTTAGTGCTGGTGGTGTTAGTGGTGGTGATGTTAGTGTTGGTGATGTTAGTGGTGATGTTAGTGGTGGTGGTGTTAGTGGTGGTGATGTTAGTGTTGGTGATGTTAGTGGTGGTGGTGTTAGTGGTGGTGTTGGTGGTGGTGTTGGTGGTGGTGTTAGTGGTGGTGGTGGTGTTAGTGTTGGTGGTGTTAGTGTTGGTGGTGGTGTTAGTGTTGGTGATGTTAGTGGTGGTGGTGGTGTTAGTGATGTTAGTGGTGGTGGTGTTAGTGTTGGTGATGTTAGTGGTGGTGGTGTTAGTGTTGGTGGTGGTGTTAGTGTTGGTTGTGTTATTGTTGGTGATGTTAGTGGTGGTGGTGGTTGTGTTAGTGGTGGTGGTGTTAGTTCTGGTGGTGTTAGTGGTGGTGGTGTTAGTGGTGGTGGTGTTAGTGGTGGTGATGTTAGTGGTGGTGATGTTAGTGGTGGTGTTAGTGGTGGTAATGTTAGTTGTGGTGATGTTAGTGGTTGTGGTGATGTTAGTGGTGGTGATGTTAGTGGTGGTGATGTTAGTGGTGGTGATGTTAGTGGTGGTGGTGTTAGTGTTGGTTGTGTTATTGTTGGTGATGTTAGTGGTGGTGGTGGTGGTGTTAGTGTTGGTGATGTTAGTGGTGATGTTAGTGGTGGTGGTGTTAGTGGTGGTGATGTTAGTGGTGGTGATGTTAGTAGTGGTGATGTTAGTGGTGGTGTTAGTGGTGGTGGTGTTAGTGTTGGTGATGTTAGTTGTGGTGGTGTTAGTGTTGGTGATGTTAGTGGTGGTGATGTTAGTGTTGGTGGTGTTAGTGGTGGTGGTGTTAGTGGTGATGTTAGTGGTGGTGGTGTTAGTGTTGGTGATGTTAGTGGTGGTGGTGTTAGTGTTGGTGATGTTAGTGGTGGTGGTGTTAGTGGTGATGTTAGTGGTGGTGGTGTTAGTGGTGGTGGTGTTAGTGGTGGTGGTGTTAGTGCTGGTGGTGTTAGTGGTGGTGATGTTAGTGTTGGTGGTGTTAGTGGTGGTGGTGTTAGTGCTGGTGATGTTAGTGGTGGTGGTGTTAGTGGTGGTGATGTTAGTGGTGGTGGTGGTGGTGTTAGTGGTGGTGATGTTAGTGGTGGTGTTAGTGGTGGTAATGTTAGTGTTGTGATGTTAGTGGTGGTGATGTTAGTGGTGGTGGTGTTAGTGTTGGTGGTGTTAGTGGTGGTGTTAGTGGTGGTGGTGTTAGTGGTGGTGGTGTTAGTGTTGGTGGTGTTAGTGGTGGTGGTGTCTGGCAAAAACAACCCCCTACCTCCTCGCGGTGCCGGACGGGCAACTCTGTCGTGGACAGTGCTGTGGGGGGAGTTCCAATTTTGATTGGCTCCTCCCCTCATGGCATATGTGTCCACCACAGGGGCTAAACGGGGGCTCTGGACGGGTGCGAGGGGCTGGTAACCCCTCCACCTTCAATTAATTACCACAAAACCACGAATTAAAATGAAATATGTAACAACTAAGCTTGTGCCGGAGGCCCCGGGGGGCCAGGCGTCTATGACGTCTCCTGGCCAAACCCCAATTGGCGGAGCCAGGAGATTGAATACCTACCCTCGGGGCTACTCCAGAAACAACGAAAAGCCACTACGGGTGGCCACGTGGAATGTTCGAACGCTCACTGCAGAGGAGAGGCTGCCACTCCTCTGTCGGGAGCTGGACCGGTACCGCCTGGATCTATGCGGCATTCAGGAGGTCCGGTGGACCGGCTCTGGCTCCTGCCACCATGAGGGGTGGACAGTCCTCTACTCGGGGCAGCAGACTGCCAAACAACAGGGTGTGGGTCTTCTTTTGAATAAAAGAATGAAGGGGGCGTGGGAGCGTGGCGGTGAGGTGTGGGAAGCTGTAAGCCCCAGGCTACTTTGGGCTCGCCTTCCCATCAACCGGAGGCGAGGAATGGTGGTCGTGGTTACTTATGCCCCCACCGAAGATGAACATCCGTGGAGGGATGCAGGCAAAGCCGATGAGTCAGATGCCTTCTATGACCTCCTGTCACAGGTGCTGGCTAAAGTGGCCCCTCGGGATAGAGTCATCATGTTGGGTGACTTCAATGCCCGAGTTGGTCATGATACTGGCACCTGGTCTGGAGTGATTGGAGGGCATGGGCCAGATCAGCTCAATAACAACGGTAGGAGGCTGCTAGATTTTTGTGCAGCCCATGGGCTTGTAATTACCAACACGCTGTTCCGGCATCGGCGCATCCACACAACATCATGGATGCATGCCGGGTCCAAGCAAGAACATCTGCTGGACTACATAGTGACGGACCAGCGAATGCGAGCCCATGTCCTTGACACCAGGACCTACCGTGGAGCTGATCTGCCCTCTGACCATCGACTAGTCATCTGTAAGATGCGCCTGCCATTCTTCCACTCCGGTGGTGGGTGTACACCCAGGACCCCATTCCAACCTAAAGTGGCCTGGTCTCAGTTATCTGATGAAAGTTGCAAGCGAGAATTTCATCATCGCTTGCGGCTGGGATTGGTATCGTCCCCGACTCCTCCTGATGTCGAGGGTAAATGGGCGAGGTTTAGGACTGTGACTCATGCAGCTGCAATGGCTGCTTTGGGTACGCGGTCCAGACCTCCCCAGACACCCTGGATGACAGAGGAGTTGTTCAGGATGGTTGAGAAAAAGCGACAGGCCCACTGTCATCGGCTACAGAATCCCACGTCAGAGAATGAGGAGGCTTACCGCAGCCTTCGCTCGGAGGTTCGGAGAGCCGTGAGGCGCTGCAAGGATGGGTGGTGGTCGCGGGTTGCTGAGGAGATGGAGTCTGCCTCAGTGGCCCGTGATCACAAATCGCTATTTAACTCCATCAAAAAAGTAACCTGCAGCGCCACACCTATTACCATCATTAGGGGAAAAAACGGTGATCCAATTTCCGACCCCCAGGAACAGGTTCGCAGATTTGCTGAGCATTTCTGTGAGGTCCTGGGGGAGGGAAAATCCCTCAGCCAGGAAAACATCGTGGCACAAAGTGAGGATGACCCTGCTGAGGCTGCGGTGCCTCAAATATTGGATGAAGTCACCCCCTGTGAGTGGCTGGCTGAGGTGCCATCTGCTGAGGAAGTATTGAAGGCGATCCGGAGTCTGAGACCAGGAAAGGCAGCGGGCAGAGATGATCTCCCAAGCGAAATGCTGAGGGAGGGTGGCGTTTGTGCACAGACTGCCCTATATGACATCATAACAACAGTCTGGACCACTGGACGGGTTCCGCAGGATTGGAAGGATGCCCTGGTGGTCCCCCTTTTTAAGAAGGGGGACCGCACAGACTGTAACAACTACAGGGGCATCTCACTCCTCAGTGTGCCGGGAAAGGTCCTGGCAAGGATTATTCAGCATCGCCTTGCCAGGCACGCTGAGGAGAGGCTTGCGGAGCCCCAATGCGGTTTCAGGAAAGGGCGGTCCTGCACAGATGCCATATTTTCTGTCCGTCTGCTACAGCAGAGGTGTAGGGAATTCCAACAAGACCTACATCTCTGCTTTATTGACCTGGTCAAGGCCTATGATACCATCAGTAGGCCTGGGCTCTGGGTCGTTCTTCGTGCTTTTGGAGTACCTGACCCTCTGCTCACGATCATTAAGGACCTTCATGATGGTGAGCGGGCCCGGGTAAAACTACGTGGCCGGGAGTCAGAGCCATTCCCTGTACACCTTGGGGTGCGACAGGGATGTCCTCTGGCTCCCACATTATTTAACATCTATTTTGACCACGTAGTTCGTGAAGCCTTCAATAGCTGTACCGGGGGAATCTCCATATGGTACAGATATAATGGGAGGCTAATCGATGCCCGGGTGCGGTCAAGGGATGGCTCCCTATTGCTCAACCACGTTATGTATGCTGATGACTTGGTAATAGCTGCTCAGTCAGAGGAGGAGTTGGAGACGCTGCTGCTGAGACTGGAGCGTGCCACTAAGAGGTGGGGCCTTACCATCAGCCCCACCAAAACTAAGCACCTGCCTGGGTATTTTGTACCATCGGACACTCCACCCCCGCAACTCCCAATCGGTGATGGGGCAGTTGTGGAGAGAGTGGAGAGTTTCCCATACCTGGGCAGTGTGCTTATGACTGGCTCCAGTTTAACAGCAGAGGTCTCACTCCGAATCAGTCGAGCGGCAATATCTTTTCATCGGTTGCGTAACGCTGTGTGGAAGCTACCTGGTCTGTCGCTCCGCACTAAGCTTCAGGTCTTCTCGGCCACGGTCATTCCCTCCCTTCTCTACGCTTGCGAAACGTGGACCCCCCTAATGGAACATCTTCGCCGGTTAGAAACATTTAGGCTGACCTGCCTACGATCCATCCTGGGTTTAACCAGACTGGATTGTGTGAAGAGCTCACAAATCCTTGAAAGATCTGGGCAGGGTCCCATCGGTGAGCTCCTCCGGCAGGCAAGGCTGCGATGGCTGGGTCATGTAGCCCGCATGCCCAGCCACCGCATGCCGAAACAGCTTTTGTTTGGCCGGATTGAGGGGGCTAAGCGGGCGCGGCACGGGCTAGAGAAGAGATGGAGTGATGTGGTACAGGAGGACGTGGAGCTGAGTGGACTTGCCGATGACTGGTACCAGCGGTGTCAAGATCGGCCTCTGTGGAGGAGGCTCGTGAAGGATGCTACTGGGCAGTTGGAGGCAGTCGCCCTCCAACAACAACGGAGGGCGGAGGAGCGACGCTCACAACAGCGAGCGGAGCGTCGGGTGGCTAAAGCACAGCAGGTTGGCACAGTAGGGGGCACAGGTGGTGCATCAGCCAGTCATCTCAGTCAGTCGACCCGTGGCACCTGGGTCTGCCCCGTGACCTCCTGCCAGCGGGCGTTCGACACTTCACGTGGCCTCAGGGTGCACATAGCCTGGCACAAGCGTCGTGGTGACGTCACCGCCACTTAGTGGCGAATGGCGGTTGTTGTTGTTGGTGTTAGTGCTGGTGATGTTAGTGGTGGTGGTGTTAGTGGTGGTGGTGTTAGTGTTGGTGATGTTAGTGGTGGTGTTAGTGGTGATGTTAGTGGTGGTGGTGTTAGTGTTGGTGGTGTTAGTGGTGGTGGTGTTAGTGTTGGTGATGTTAGTGTTGGTGGTGTTAGTGGTGGTGGTGTTAGTGTTGGTGATGTTAGTGTTGGTGATGTTAGTGGTGGTGGTGTTAGTGGTGGTGATGTTAGTGGTGGTGATGTTAGTGGTGGTGGTGTTAGTGGTGGTGGTGTTAGTGGTGGTGACGTTAGTGGTGGTGTTAGTGGTGGTAATGTTAGTGTTGTGATGTTAGTGGTGGTGATGTTAGTGGTGGTGATGTTAGTGGTGGTGATGTTAGTGGTGGTCGTGTTAGTGGTGGTTGTGGTGTTAGTGTTAGTGATGTTAGTCGTGGTGATGTTAGTGGTGGTGGTGTTGGTGGTGGTGTTAGTGGTGGTGGTGTTAGTGGTGGTGATGTTAGTGGTGATGGTGGTGGTGTTGGTGGTGGTGTTAGTGGTGGTGATGTTGGTGGTGGTCTTAGTAGTGGTGGTGTTAGTGGTGGTGATGTTAGTGGTGGTGGTGTTAGTGGTGGTGATTTTAGTGGAGGTGGTGTTAGTGTTGGTGATGTTAGTGGTGGTGGTGGTGTTAGTGGTGGTGGTGTTAGTGCTGGTGATGTTAGTGGTGGTGATGTTAGTGGTGGTGGTGTTAGTGGTGGTGGTGTTAGTGTTGGTGATGTTAGTGGTGGTGGTGTTAGTGGTGGTGATGTTAGTGGTGGTGGTGTTAGTGGTGGTGATGTTAGTGGTGGTGATGTTAGTGGTGGTGGTGGTGTTAGTGGTGGTGATGTTAGTGGTGGTGGTGGTGTTAGCGGTGGTGATGTTAGTGTTGGTGAAGTTAGTGTTAGTGATGTTAGTGTTGGTGATGTTAGTGGTGGTGGTGTTAGTGGTGGTGGTGTTGGTGGTGGTGGTGTTGGTGGTGGTGGTGTTAGTAGTGGTGGTGTTAGTGGTGGTGGTGTTAGTGTTGGTGGTGTTGGTGGTGGTGGTGGTGTTAGTGGTGGTGGTGTTAGTGGTGGTGGTGTTAGTGGTGGTGATGTTAGTGGTGGTGGTGTTAGTGGTGGTGGTGTTAGTGGTGGTGGTGTTAGTGGTGGTGATGTTAGTGGTGGTGGTGGTGTTAGTGTTGCTGGTGTTGGTGGTGGTGTTAGTGGTGGTGGCGTTAGTGGTGGTGTTAGTGTTGCTGATGTTATTGGTGGCGATGTTAGTGGTGGTGATGTTTGTGGTCGTGGTGGTGGTGGTGTTGGTGGTGGTGTTAGTGTTGGTGATGTTAGTGGTGGTGTTAGTGGTGGTGATGTTAGTGGTGGTGATGTTTGTGGTGGTGGTGGTGGTGTTGGTGGTGGTGGTGTTAGTGTTGGTGATGTTGGTGGTGGTGTTAGTGGTGGTGTTAGTGGTGGTGATGTTAGTGTTGTTGGTGGTGTTAGTGGTGGTGATGTTAGTGGTGGTGATGTTGGTGGTGGTGTTAGTGGTGGTGGTTTAGTGCTGGTGGTGTTAGTGGTGGTGATGTTAGTGTTGGTGGTGTTAGTGGTGGTGGTGTTAGTGTTGGTGATGTTAGTGGTGATGTTAGTGGTGATGTTAGTGGTGGTGATGTTAGTGTTGGTGATGTTAGTGGTGGTGGTGTTAGTGGTGGTGTTGGTGGTGGTGTTGGTGGTGGTGTTAGTGGTGGTGGTGTTAGTGTTGGTGGTGTTAGTGTTGGTGGTGGTGTTAGTGTTGGTGATGTTAGTGGTGGTGGTGGTGTTAGTGATGTTAGTGGTGGTGGTGTTAGTGCTGGTGGTGTTAGTGGTGGTGATGTTAGTGTTGGTGGTGTTAGTGGTGGTGGTGTTAGTGTTGGTGATGTTAGTGGTGATGTTAGTGGTGGTGTTAGTGGTGGTGATGTTAGTGTTGGTTGTGTTATTGTTGGTGATGTTAGTGGTGGTGGTGGTGTTAGTGGTGGTGGTGTTAGTTCTGGTGGTGTTAGTGGTGGTGGTGTTAGTGGTGGTGGTGTTAGTGGTGGTGATGTTAGTGGTGGTGATGTTAGTGGTGGTGGTGTTTGTGGTGGTAATGTTTGTGGTGGTGATGTTAGTGGTGGTGGTGTTAGTGGTGGTGTTAGTGTTGGTGATGTTAGTGGCGGTGATGTTAGTGGTGGTGATGTTAGTGGTGGTGGTGTTAGTGGTGTTGGTGTTGGTGGTGGTGTTAGTGGTGGTGGTGTTAGTGGTGGTGGTGTTAGTGGTGGTGGTGTTAGTGGTGGTGGTGTTGGTGATGTTAGTGGTGGTGGTGTAAGTGGTGGTGATGTTAGTGGCGGTGATGTTAGTGGTGGTGATGTTAGTGGTGGTGGTGTTAGTGGTGTTGGTGTTGGTGGTGGTGTTAGTGGTGGTGGTGTTAGTGTTGGTGATGTTAGTGGTGGTGGTGTAAGTGGTGGTGATGTTAGTGGTGGTGGTGTTAGTGGTGATGTTAGTGTTGGTGGTGGTGTTAGTGTTGGTGGTGTTAGTGGTGGTGATGTGAGTGGTGGTGGTGTTAGTGGTGGTGATGTTAGTGGTGGTGATGTTAGTGTTGTTGGTGGTGGTGTTAGTGGTGGTGATGTTAGTGGTGGTGATGTTGGTGGTGGTGTTAGTGGTGGTGTTAGTGGTGGTGGTGGTGTTAGTGGTGGTGATGTTAGTGGTGGTGATGTTAGTGGTGGTGGTGTTAGTGGTGGTGGTGTTAGTGGTGGTGATGTTAGTGTTGGTGATGTTAGTGGTGGTGATGTTAGTGGTGGTGGTGTTAGTGTTTGTGATGTTAGTGGTGGTGGTGGTGTTAGTGGTGGTGGTGTTAGTGGTGGTGGTGTTAGTGGTGGTGGTGTTAGTGGTGGTGATGTTAGTGGTGGTGGTGTTATTGTTGGTGATGTTAGTGGTGGTGGTGTTAGTGGTGGTGGTGTTAGTGGTGGTGGTGTTAATGGTGGTGGTGGTGGTGTTAGTGGTGGTGATGTTAGTGGTGGTGGTGGTGGTATTGGTGGTGATGTTGGTGGTGGTGGTGTTAGTGGTGGTGATGTTAATGGTGGTGATGTTAGTGGTGGTGGTGGTGGTGGTATTGGTGGTGGTGTTAGTGGTGGTGATGTTAGTGGTGGTGGTGTTAGTGGTGGTGGTGTTAGTGGTGGTGATGTTAGTGTTGGTGGTGGTGGTGTTAGTGGTGGTGGTGTTAGTGGTGGTGGTGTTAGTGGTGGTGGTGGTAGTGGTGGTAGTGGTGGTGGTGTTAGTGGTGGTGGTGTTAGTGGTGGTGGTGTTAGTGGTGGTGATGTTAGTGGTGGTGGTGTTGGTGGTGGTGTTAGTGGTGGTGGTGTTTGTGGTGGTGGTGGTGGTGGTGTTAGTGTTGGTGATGTTAGTGGTGATGAGGTTAATGGTGGTGGTGTTGGTGGTGGTGTTAGTGGTGGTGGTGTTAGTGGTGGTGGTGTTAGTGGTGGTGGTGGTATTGGTGGTGGTGTTAGTGGTGGTGATGTTGGTGGTGGTGGTGTTAGTGGTGGTGGTGTTAGTGGTGGTGGTGTTAGTGGTGGTGGTGGTGGTGGTATTGGTGGTGGTGTTAGTGGTGGTGATGTTGGTGGTGGTGGTGTTAGTGGTGGTGGTGTTAGTGGTGGTGATGTTAGTGGTATTGGTGTTAGTGTTGGTGGTGTTAGTGTTGGGGGTGTTAGTGGTGGTGGTGGTGTTAGTGGTGGTGGTGTTAGTGGTGGTGATGTTAGTGGTGGTGGTGGTGTTAGTGGTGGTGTTAGTGGTGGTGATGTTAGTGGTGGTGATGTTAGTGGTGGTGATGTTAGTGGTGGTGATGTTAGTGGTGGTGGTGTTAGTGGTGGTGGTGTTAGTGGTGGTGATGTTAGTGGTGGTGATGTTAGTGGTGGTGGTGTTAGTGGTGGTGGTGTTAATGGTGGTGGTGGTGTTAGTGATGGTGGTGGTGTTAGTGTTGGTGTTAGTGTTGGTGATGTTAGTGGTGGTGGTGGTGGTGTTAGTGGTGGTGGTGTTAGTGGTGGTGATGTTAGTAGTGGTGATGTTAGTGTTGGTGGTGTTAGTGATGGTGGTGTTAGTGGTGGTGGTGTTAGTGGTGGTGGTGGTGTTAGTGGTGGTGATGTTAGTGGTGGTGATGTTAGTGGTGGTGTTAGTGGTGGTGATGTTAGTGGTGGTAGTGTGAGTGGTGGTGATGTTAGTGGTGGTGATGTTAATGGTGGTGATGTTAGTGTTGGTGATGTTAGTGGTGGTGATGTTAGTGGTCGTGGTGGTGTTAGTGGTGGTGGTGTTAGTGGTGGTGATGTTAGTGTTGGTGGTGGTGTTAGTGGTGGTGTTGATGTTAGTGGTGGTGGTGATGTTAGTGGTGGTGGTGTTAGTGTTGGTTTTGTTAGTGGTGGTGATGTTAGTGGTGGTGATGTTAGTGGTGGTGGTGTTAGTGTTGGTTTTGTTAGTGGTGGTAGTGTTAGTGGTGGTGATGTTAGTGGTGGTGGTGTTAGTGTTGGTGGTGTTAGTGGTGGTGGTGTTAGTGGTGGTGGTGTTGGTGGTGGTGGTGTTAGTGTTGGTGATGTTAGTGGTGGTGGTGGTGTTAGTGGTGGTGATGTTAGTGGTGGTGATGTTTGTGGTGGTAATGTTTGTGGTGGTGATGTTAGTGGTGGTGGTGTTAGTGGTGGTGTTAGTGTTGGTGATGTTAGTGGTGGTGGTGTTAGTGGTGGTGGTGTTAGTGGTGGTGGTGTTAGTGGTGGTGGTGTTGGTGATGTTAGTGGTGGTGGTGTTAGTGTTGGTGATGTTAGTGGTGGTGGTGGTGTAAGTGGTGGTGATGTTAGTGGTGGTGGTGTTAGTGGTGATGTTAGTGTTGGTGATGTTAGTGGTGGTGGTGTTAGTGTTGGTGATGTTAGTGGTGGTGGTGTTAGTGGTGATGTTAGTGGTGGTGGTTTAGTGCTGGTGGTGTTAGTGGTGGTGATGTTAGTGTTGGAAGTGTTAGTGGTGGTGGTGTTAGTGTTGGTGATGTTAGTGGTGATGTTAGTGGTGGTGGTGTTAGTGGTGGTGATGTTAGTGTTGGTGATGTTAGTGGTGGTGGTGTTAGTGGTGGTGTTGGTGGTGGTGTTGGTGGTGGTGTTAGTGGTGGTGGTGGTGTTAGTGTTGGTGGTGTTAGTGTTGGTGGTGGTGTTAGTGTTGGTGATGTTAGTGGTGGTGGTGGTGTTAGTGATGTTAGTGGTGGTGGTGTTAGTGTTGGTGATGTTAGTGGTGGTGGTGTTAGTGTTGGTGGTGTAAGTGGTGGTGATGTTAGTGGTGGTGGTGTTAGTGTTGGTGGTGGTGTTAGTGTTGGTTGTGTTATTGTTGGTGATGTTAGTGGTGGTGGTGGTGTTAGTGGTGGTGGTGTTAGTTCTGGTGGTGTTAGTGGTGGTGGTGTTAGTGGTGGTGGTGTTAGTGGTGGTGATGTTAGTGGTGGTGATGTTAGTGGTGGTGTTAGTGGTGGTAATGTTAGTTGTGGTGATGTTAGTGGTGGTGGTGATGTTAGTGGTGGTGATGTTAGTGGTGGTGATGTTAGTGGTGGTGATGTTAGTGGTGGTGGTGGTGGTGTTAGTGTTGGTTGTGTTATTGTTGGTGATGTTAGTGGTGGTGGTGGTGTTAGTGTTGGTGATGTTAGTGGTGATGTTAGTGGTGGTGGTGTTAGTGGTGGTGATGTTAGTGGTGGTGATGTTAGTGGTGGTGATGTTAGTGGTGGTGTTAGTGGTGGTGGTGTTAGTGTTGGTGATGTTAGTTGTGGTGGTGTTAGTGTTGGTGATGTTAGTGCTGGTGATGTTAGTGGTGGTGGTGTTAGTGGTGGTGGTGTTAGTGTTGGTGGTGTTAGTGGTGGTGGTGTTAGTGGTGGTGGTGTTAGTGGTGGTGGTGTTAGTGCTGGTGATGTTAGTGGTGGTGGTGTTAGTGGTGGTGGTGTTAGTGCTGGTGGTGTTAGTGGTGGTGATGTTAGTGTTGGTGGTGTTAGTGGTGGTGGTGTTAGTGCTGGTGATGTTAGTGGTGGTGGTGTTAGTGGTGGTGGTGTTAGTGTTGGTGGTGTTAGTGGTGGTGGTGTTAGTGGTGGTGGTGTTAGTGGTGGTCGTGGTGTTAGTGGTGGTGATGTTAGTGGTGGTGGTGGTGGTGGTGTTAGTGGTGGTGATGTTAGTGGTGGTGTTAGTGGTGGTAATGTTAGTGTTGTGATGTTAGTGGTGGTGATGTTAGTGGTGGTGGTGTTAGTGTTGGTGGTGTTAGTGGTGGTGGTGTTAGTGGTGGTGGTGTTAGTGGTGGTGGTGTTAGTGTTGGTGGTGTTAGTGGTGGTGGTGTTAGTGCTGGTGATGTTAGTGGTGGTGGTGTTATTGGTGGTGGTGTTAGTGTTGGTGATGTTAGTGGTGGTGTTAGTGGTGATGTTAGTGGTGGTGGTGTTAGTGTTGGTGGTGTTAGTGGTGGTGGTGTTAGTGTTGGTGATGTTAGTGTTGGTGGTGTTAGTGGTGGTGGTGTTAGTGTTGGTGATGTTAGTGTTGGTGATGTTAGTGGTGGTGGTGGTGTTAGTGGTGGTGATGTTAGTGGTGGTGATGTTAGTGGTGGTGGTGTTAGTGGTGGTGGTGTTAGTGGTGGTGATGTTAGTGGTGGGGTTAGTGGTGGTGATGTTAGTGGTGGTGTTAGTGGTGGTAATGTTAGTGTTGTGATGTTAGTGGTGGTGATGTTAGTGGTGGTGATGTTAGTGGTGGTGATGTTAGTGGTGGTGGTGTTGGTGGTGGTGTTAGTGGTGGTGGTGTTAGTGGTGGTGATGTTAGTGGTGATGGTGGTGGTGTTGGTGGTGGTGTTAGTGGTGGTGATGTTGGTGGTGGTCTTAGTAGTGGTGGTGTTAGTGGTGGTGATGTTAGTGGTGGTGGTGTTAGTGGTGGTGATTTTAGTGGTGGTGGTGTTAGTGTTGGTGATGTTAGTGGTGGTGGTGTTAGTGGTGGTGGTGTTAGTGCTGGTGATGTTAGTGGTGGTGATGTTAGTGGTGGTGGTGTTAGTGGTGGTGGTGTTAGTGTTGGTGATGTTAGTGGTGGTGATGTTAGTGGTGGTGGTGTTAGTGGTGGTGGTGTCAGTAGTGGTGGTGTTAGTGGTGGTGGTGTTAGTGGTGGTGATGTTAGTGGTGGTGATGTTAGTGGTGGTGGTGTTAGTGGTGATGTTAGTGGTGGGTGTGTTAGTGGTGGTGTTAGTGGTGGTGATGTTAGTGGTGGTGGTGTTAGTGGTGGTGTTAGTGGTGGTGGTGTTAGTGGTGGTGATGTTAGTGGTGGTGATGTTAGTGGTGGTGGTGTTAGTGGTGATGTTAGTGGTTGTGGTGTTAGTGGTGGTGGTGTTAGTGGTGGTGGTGTTAGTGGTGGTGGTGTTAGTGGTGGTGATGTTAGTGGTGTTAGTGTTGGTGGTGTTAGTGGTGGTGGTGTTAGTGGTGGTGATGTTAGTGGTGGTGGTGTTAGTGGTGGTGGTGTTAGTGGTGGTGGTGGTGTTAGTGGTGGTGTTAGTGGTGGTGGTGTTAGTGGTGGTGGTGTTGGTGGTGGTGGTGTTAGTGGTGGTGGTGTTAGTGGTGGTGATGTTAGTGGTGGTGATGTTAGTGGTGGTGGTGTTAGTGTTGGTGGTGTTAGTGGTGGTGGTGTTAGTGGTGGTGATGTTAGTGGTGGTGGTGTTAGTGTTGGTGATGTTAGTGGTGGTGGTGTTAGTGGTGGTGGTGTTAGTGTTGGTGGTGTTAGTGGTGGTGATGTTAGTGGTGGTGGTGTTAGTGGTGGTGGTGTTAGTGTTGGTGATGTTAGTGGTGGTGGTGTTAGTGTTGGTGATGTTAGCGTTGGTGATGTTAGTGGTGGTGGTGTTAGTGGTGATGTTAGTGGTGGTGGTGTTAGTGGTGGTGATGTTAGTGGTGGTGATGTTAGTGGTGGTGATGTTAGTGGTGGTGGTGCTAGTGGTGATGTTAGTGGTGATGTTAGTGGTGGTGGTGTTAGTGTTGGTGGTGTTAGTGGTGGTGGTGTTAGTGTTGGTGATGTTAGTGGTGATGTTAGTGGTGGTGATGTTAGTGGTGGTGGTGTTAGTGTTGGTGATGTTAGTGGTGGTGGTGTTAGTGGTGGTGGTGGTGTTGGTGGTGTTAGTGGTGGTGGTGGTGTTAGTGGTGATGTTAGTGGTGGTGGTGTTAGTGTTGGTGATGTTAGTGGTGATGTTAGTGGTGGTGATGTTTGTGTTGGTGATGTTAGTGGTGATGTTAGTGGTGGTGATGTTAGTGGTGGTGTTAGTGTTGGTGATGTTAGTGGTGGTGATGTTAGTGGTGGTGATGTTAGTGGTGGTGGTGGTGTTAGTGGTGGTGGTGTTAGTGTTGGTGATGTTAGTGGTGGTGGTGTTAGTGTTGGTGTTGTTAGTGGTGGTAGTGTTAGTGGTGGTGATGTTAATGGTGGTGGTGTTTGTGGTGGTGGTGTTAGTGGTGGTGGTGTTAGTGGTGGTGATGCTAGTGGTGGTGATATTAGTGATGGTGTTGGTGTTAATGGTGGTGGTGGTGTTAGTGGTGGTGTTAGTGGTGGTGGTGTTATTGGTGGTGATGTCGGTGGTTGTGTTAGTGGTGGTGGTGGTGTTGGTGGTGGTGGTGGTGTTAGTGTTGGTGGTGTTAGTGGTGGTGGTGTTAGTGGTGGTGATGTTAGTGTTGGTGGTGTAAGTGGTGGTGGTGTTAGTGGTGGTGATGTTAGTGTTGGTGGTGGTGTTAGTGGTGGTGGTGATGTTAGTGGTGGTGGTGATGTTAGTGGTGGTGGTGTGAGTGTTGGTTTTGTTAGGGGTGGTAGTGTAAGTGGTGGTGGTGTTAGTGGTGGTGATGTTAGTGTTGTTGGTGGTGGTGTTAGTGGTGGTGATGTTAGTGGTGGTGATGTTGGTGGTGGTGGTGTTAGTGGTGGTGATGTTATTGTTGTTGGTGGTGGTGGTGTTAGTGGTGGTGGTGTTAGTGGTGGTGGTGGTGGTGTTAGTGGTGGTGGTGTTAGTGGTGGTGATGTTAGTGGTGGTCTTGGTGGTGATGTTAGTGGTGGTGGTGGTGTTAGTGTTGGTGGTGTTAGTGTTGGTGGTGTTAGTGTTGGAGGTGTTAGTGGTGGTGGTGTTAGTGTTGGTGATGTTAGTGGTGATGTTAGTGGTGGTGGTGTTAGTGGTGGTGGTGTTAGTGGTGGTGATGTTAGTGGTGGTGATGTTAGTGTTGTTGGTGGTGTTAGTGGTGGTGATGTTAGTGGTGGTGATGTTGGTGGTGGTGTTAGTGGTTGTGTTAGTGGTGGTGTTGTTAGTGATGGTGGTGTTAGTGGTGGTGGTGGTGTTAGTGGTGGTGATGTTAGTGGTGGTGGTGGTGTTAGTGGTGGTGGTGTTAGTGGTGGTGATGTTAGTGGTGGTGGTGTTAGTGGTGGTGGTGTTAGTGGTAGTGTTAGTGGTGTTGATGTTAGTGGTGGTGGTGTTATTGGTGATGATGTTAGTGGTGGTGGTGTTAGTGGTGGTGGTGATAGTGGTGGTGATGTTAGTGGTGGTGGTGTTAGTGGTGGTGGTGTTAGTGGTCGTGATGTTAGTGGTGGTGGTGTTAGTGGTGGTGGTGGTGTTAGTGGTGGTGGTGTTAGTGGTGGTGGTGTTAATGGTGGTGGTGTTAGTGGTGGTGATGTTAGTGGTGGTGATGATGGTGGTGGTGGTGTTAGTGGTGGTGATGTTAGAGGTGGTGGTGGTGGTGTTAGTGTTGGTGGTGTTAGTGGTGGTGGTGTTGGTGGTGGTGGTGTTAGTGGTGGTGATGTTAGAGGTGGTGGTGGTGGTGGTGTTAGTGGTGGTGTTAGTTGTGGTGGTGTTAATGGTGGTGGTGTTAGTGGTGGTGGTGGTGTTAGTGGTGGTGGTGGTAGTGGTGGTGGTGTTAGTGGTGGTGGTGTTAGTGGTGGTGGTGTTAGTGGTGGTGGTGGTGTTAGTGGTGGTGGTGTTAGTGGTGGTGTTGTTAGTGGTGGTGGTGTTAGTGGTGGTGATGTTAGTGGAGGTGGTGTTAGTGGTGGTGGTGTTAGCGTTGGTGATGTTAGTGGTGATGGTGGTGGTGTTGGTGGTGGTCTTAGTAGTGGTGGTGTTAGTGGTGGTGATGTTAGTGGTGGTGGTGTTAGTGGTGGTGGTGTTAGTGTTGGTGATGTTAGTGTTGGTGATGTTAGAGGTGGTGATGTTAGTGGTGGTGATGTTAGTGGTGGTGATGTTAGTGCTGGTGATGTTAGTGGTGGTGATGTTAGTGGTGGTGGTGTTAGTGGTGGTGGTGTTAGTGGTGTTAGTGGTGGTGGTGTTAGTGGTGGTGATGTTAGTGGTGGTGATGTTAGTGGTGGTGGTGTTAGTGGTGATGTTAGTGGTGGTGGTGGTATTAGTGGTGGTGTTAGTGGTGGTGATGTTAGTGGTGGTGGTGTTAGTGGTGGTGGTGTTAGTGGTGGTGGTGTTAGTGGTGGTGATGTTAGTGGTGGTGATGTTAGTGGTGGTGGTGTTAGTGGTGATGTTAGTGGTGGTGGTGTTAGTGGTGGTGGTGTTAGTGGTGTTAGTAGTGGTGGTGTTAGTGGTGGTGATGTTAGTGGTGTTAGTGTTGGTGGTGTTAGTGGTGGTGGTGGTAGTGGTGGTGATGTTAGTGGTGGTGGTGTTAGTGGTGGTGGTGTTAGTGGTGGTGGTGTTAGTGGTGGTGGTGTTAGTGGTGGTGATGTTAGTGGTGGTGATGTTAGTGGTGGTGGTGTTAGTGTTGGTGGTGTTAGTGGTGGTGATGTTAGTGGTGGTGGTGTTAGTGGTGGTGGTGTTAGTGGTGGTGATGTTAGTGTTGGTGGTGTTAGTGGTGGTGATGTTAGTGGTGGTGATGTTAGTGGTGATGTTAGTGGTGGTGTTGTTAGTGTTGGTGATGTTAGTGGTGGTGATGTTAGTGGTGTTAGTGGTGGTGTTAGTGTTGGTGATGTTAGTGGTGGTTGTGTTAGTGGTGATGTTAGTGGTGGTGGTGTTAGTGGTGGTGATGTTAGTGGTGGTGATGTTAGTGGTGGTGATGTTAGTGGTGGTGGTGTTAGTGTTGGTGATGTTAGTGGTGGTGGTGTTAGTGGTGATGTTAGTGGTGGTGGTGTTAGTGCTGGTGGTGTTAGTGGTGGTGATGTTAGTGTTGGTGGTGTTAGTGGTGGTGGTGTTAGTGTTGGTGATGTTAGTGGTGATGTTAGTGGTGGTGGTGTTAGTGGTGGTGATGTTAGTGTTGGTGATGTTAGTGGTGGTGGTGTTAGTGGTGGTGTTGGTGGTGGTGTTGGTGGTGGTGTTAGTGGTGGTGGTGGTGTTAGTGTTGGTGGTGTTAGTGTTGGTGGTGGTGTTAGTGGTGGTGGTGTTAGTTCTGGTGGTGTTAGTGGTGGTGGTGTTAGTGGTGGTGGTGTTAGTGGTGGTGTTAGTGGTGGTAATGTTAGTTGTGGTGATGTTAGTGGTGGTGATGTTAGTGGTGGTGATGTTAGTGGTGGTGATGTTAGTGGTGGTGATGTTAGTGGTGGTGGTGGTGTTAGTGTTGGTTGTGTTATTGTTGGTGATGTTAGTGGTGGTGGTGGTGTTAGTGTTGGTGATGTTAGTGGTGATGTTAGTGGTGGTGGTGTTAGTGGTGGTGATGTTAGTGGTGGTGATGTTAGTGGTGGTGATGTTAGTGGTGGTGTTAGTGGTGGTGGTGTTAGTGTTGGTGATGTTAGTTGTGGTGGTGTTAGTGTTGGTGATGTTAGTGGTGGTGGTGTTAGTGGTGGTGGTGTTAGTGGTGGTGGTGTTAGTGGTGGTGGTGTTAGTGGTGGTGATGTTAGTGTTGGTGGTGTTAGTGGTGGTGGTGTTAGTGGTGATGTTAGTGGTGGTGGTGTTAGTGTTGGTGATGTTAGTGGTGGTGGTGTTAGTGTTGGTGATGTTAGTGGTGGTGGTGTTAGTGGTGGTGGTGTTAGTGGTGGTGGTGTTAGTGCTGGTGGTGTTAGTGGTGGTGATGTTAGTGTTGGTGGTGTTAGTGGTGGTGGTGTTAGTGGTGATGTTAGTGGTGGTAATGTTAGTGTTATGATGTTAGTGGTGGTGGTGTTAGTGGTGGTGGTGTTAGTGGTCGTGATGTTAGTGGTGGTGGTGTTAGTGTTGGTGATGTTAGTGGTGGTGATGTTAGTGGTGGTGGTGGTGTTAGTGGTGGTGGTGTTAGTGGTGGTGGTGTTAATGGTGGTGGTGTTAGTGGTGGTGATGTTAGTGGTGGTGATGTTGGTGGTGGTGGTGTTAGTGGTGGTGATGTTAGAGGTGGTGGTGGTGTTAGTGTTGGTGGTGTTAGTGGTGGTGGTGTTGGTGGTGGTGGTGTTAGTGGTGGTGATGTTAGAGGTGGTGGTGGTGGTGTTAGTGGTGGTGTTAGTGGTGGTGGTGTTAATGGTGGTGGTGTTAGTGGTGGTGGGGGTGTTAGTGGTGGTGGTGGTAGTGGTGGTGGTGTTAGTGGTGGTGGTGTTAGTGGTGGTGGTGTTAGTGGTGGTGGTGATGTTAGTCGTGGTGGTGGTGTTAGTGTTGGTGGTGTTAGTGGTGGTGGTGTTGGTGGTGGTGGTGTTAGTGGTGGTGATGTTAGAGGTGGTGGTGGTGGTGTTAGTGGTGGTGTTAGTGGTGGTGGTGTTAATGGTGGTGGTGTTAGTGGTGGTGGGGGTGTTAGTGGTGGTGGTGGTAGTGGTGGTGGTGTTAGTGGTGGTGGTGTTAGTGGTGGTGGTGTTAGTGGTGGTGGTGGTGTTAGTGGTGGTGGTGTTAGTGGTGGTGTTGTTAGTGGTGGTGGTGTTAGTGGTGGTGATGTTAGTGGAGGTGGTGTTAGTGGTGGTGGTGTTAGCGTTGGTGATGTTAGTGTTGGTGATGTTAGAGGTGGTGATGTTAGTGGTGGTGATGTTAGTGGTGGTGATGTTAGTGCTGGTGATGTTAGTGGTGGTGATGTTAGTGGTGGTGGTGTTAGTGGTGGTGGTGTTAGTGGTGTTAGTGGTGGTGGTGTTAGTGGTGGTGATGTTAGTGGTGGTGATGTTAGTGGTGGTGGTGTTAGTGGTGATGTTAGTGGTGGTGGTGGTGTTAGTGGTGGTGGTGTTAGTGGTGTTAGTGGTGGTGGTGTTAGTGGTGGTGATGTTAGTGGTGTTAGTGTTGGTGGTGTTAGTGGTGGTGGTGGTAGTGGTGGTGATGTTAGTGGTGGTGGTGTTAGTGGTGGTGGTGTTAGTGGTGGTGGTGTTAGTGGTGGTGGTGTTAGTGGTGGTGATGTTAGTGGTGGTGATGTTAGTGGTGGTGGTGTTAGTGTTGGTGGTGTTAGTGGTGGTGATGTTAGTGGTGGTGGTGTTAGTGGTGGTGGTGTTAGTGGTGGTGATGTTAGTGTTGGTGGTGTTAGTGGTGGTGATGTTAGTGGTGGTGATGTTAGTGGTGATGTTAGTGGTGGTGGTGTTAGTGTTGGTGATGTTAGTGGTGGTGATGTTAGTGGTGTTAGTGGTGGTGTTAGTGTTGGTGATGTTAGTGGTGGTTGTGTTAGTGGTGATGTTAGTGGTGGTGGTGTTAGTGGTGTTAGTGGTGATGTTAGTGGTGGTGGTGTTAGTGGTGGTGATGTTAGTGGTGGTGATGTTAGTGGTGGTGATGTTAGTGGTGGTGGTGTTAGTGGTGATGTTAGTGGTGGTGGTGTTAGTGCTGGTGGTGTTAGTGGTGGTGATGTTAGTGTTGGTGGTGTTAGTGGTGGTGGTGTTAGTGTTGGTGATGTTAGTGGTGATGTTAGTGGTGGTGGTGTTAGTGGTGGTGATGTTAGTGTTGGTGATGTTAGTGGTGGTGGTGTTAGTGGTGGTGTTGGTGGTGGTGTTGGTGGTGGTGTTAGTGGTGGTGGTGGTGTTAGTGTTGGTGGTGTTAGTGTTGGTGGTGGTGTTAGTGGTGGTGGTGTTAGTTCTGGTGGTGTTAGTGGTGGTGGTGTTAGTGGTGGTGGTGTTAGTGGTGGTGTTAGTGGTGGTAATGTTAGTTGTGGTGATGTTAGTGGTGGTGGTGATGTTAGTGGTGGTGATGTTAGTGGTGGTGATGTTAGTGGTGGTGATGTTAGTGGTGGTGGTGGTGTTAGTGTTGGTGATGTTAGTGGTGGTGATGTTAGTGGTGGTGATGTTAGTGGTGGTGTTAGTGGTGGTGGTGTTAGTGTTGGTGATGTTAGTTGTGGTGGTGTTAGTGTTGGTGATGTTAGTGGTGGTGGTGTTAGTGGTGGTGGTGTTAGTGGTGGTGGTGTTAGTGGTGGTGGTGTTAGTGGTGGTGATGTTAGTGTTGGTGGTGTTAGTGGTGGTGGTGTTAGTGGTGATGTTAGTGGTGGTGGTGTTAGTGTTGGTGATGTTAGTGGTGGTGGTGTTAGTGTTGGTGATGTTAGTGGTGGTGGTGTTAGTGGTGGTGGTGTTAGTGGTGGTGGTGTTAGTGCTGGTGGTGTTAGTGGTGGTGATGTTAGTGTTGGTGGTGTTAGTGGTGGTGGTGTTAGTGGTGGTGGTGTTAGTGTTGGTGGTGTTAGTGGTGGTGGTGTTAGTGGTGATGTTAGTGGTGGTAATGTTAGTGTTATGATGTTAGTGGTGGTGATGTTAGTGGTGGTGGTGATGTTAGTGGTGGTGATGTTAGTGGTGGTGATGTTAGTGGTGGTGGTGGTGTTAGTGTTAGTGATGTTAGTCGTGGTGATGTTAGTGGTGGTGGTGTTGGTGGTGGTGTTAGTGGTGGTGGTGTTAGTGGTGGTGATGTTAGTGGTGATGGTGGTGGTGTTGGTGGTGGTGTTAGTGGTGGTGATGTTGGTGGTGGTCTTAGTAGTGGTGGTGTTAGTGGTGGTGATGTTAGTGGTGGTGGTGTTAGTGGTGGTGATTTTAGTGGTGGTGGTATTAGTGTTGGTGATGTTAGTGGTGGTGGTGTTAGTGGTGGTGGTGTTAGTGCTGGTGATGTTAGTGGTGGTGATGTTAGTGGTGGTGGTGTTAGTGGTGGTGGTGTTAGTGGTGGTGATGTTAGTGGTGTTGGTGGCGTTAGTGGTGGTGATGTTAGTGGTGGTGATGTTAGTGGTGGTGGTGGTGTTAGTGGTGGTGATGTTAGTGGTGGTGGTGTTAGTGGTGGTGATGTTAGTGTTGGTGATGTTAGTGTTAGTGATGTTAGTGTTGGTGATGTTAGTGGTGGTGGTGTTAGTGGTGGTGGTGGTGTTAGTGTTGGTGGTGTTGGTGGTGGTGGTGTTAGTGGTGGTGGTGTTAGTGGTGGTGGTGTTAGTGTTGGTGGTGTTGGTGGTGGTGGTGGTGTTAGTGGTGGTGGTGTTAGTGGTGGTGGTGTTAGTGGTGGTGATGTTAGTGGTGGTGGTGTTAGTGGTGGTGGTGTTAGTGGTGGTGGTGTTAGTGGTGGTGATGTTAGTGGTGGTGGTGTTAGTGTTGGTGATGTTAGTGGTGGTGGTGTTAGTGGTGGTGGTGTTTGTGGTGGTGGTGGTGGTGTTAGTGTTGTTGGTGGTGTTAGTGGTGGTGATGTTAGTGGTGGTGATGTTAGTGTTGTTGGTGGTGTTAGTGGTGGTGATGTTAGTGGTGGTGATGTTGGTGGTGGTGTTAGTGGTGGTGTTGGTGGTGGTGGTGTTTGTGGTGGTGTTGGTGGTGGTGTTAGTGGTGTGGTGTTAGTGTTGGTGATGTTAGTTGTGGTGATGTTAGTGGTGGTGATGTTAGTGGTGGTGGTGATGTTGGTGGTGGTGTTAATGGTGGTGATGTTAGTGGTGGTGGTGTTAGTGGTGATGATGTTAGTGGTGGTGGTGTTAGTGGTGGTGGTGTAAGTGGTGGTGATGTTAGTGGTGGTGATGTTAGTGGTGGTGGTGTTAGTGGTGGTGATGTTAGTGGTGGTGGTGTTATTGTTGGTGATGTTAGTGGTGGTGATGTTAGTGGTGGTGATGTTAGTGGTGGTGGTGTTAGTGGTGATGATGTTAGTGGTGGTGGTGTTAGTGGTGGTGGTGTTAGTGGTGGTGGTGTTAGTGGTGGTGATGTTAGTGGTGGTGGTGTTAGTGGTGGTGATGTTAGTGGTGGTGTTGTTATTGTTGGTGATGTTAATGGTGGTGGTGATGTTAGTGGTGGTGATGTTAGTGGTGGTGGTGTTAGTGGTGGTGGTGTTAGTGGTGGTAATGTTATTTGTGGTGGTGGTGGTGGTGTTAGTGGTGGTGGTGTTAGTGGTGGTAATGTTATTGGTGGTGGTGATGTTAGTGGTGGTGGTAGTGTTGGTGGTGGTGTTAGTGTTAGTGATGTTAGTGTTGGTGATGTTAGTGGTGGTGTTAGTGGTGGTGGTGTTAGTGGTGGTGGTGTTAGTGGTGGTGGTGTTAGTGGTGGTGGTGGTGGTGTAAGTGGTGGTGGTGTTAGTGGTGGTGGTGTTAGTGGTGGTGGTGTTAGTGCTGTTAGTGGTGGTGGTGTTAGTGGTGGTGTTAGTGATGTTAGTGTTGGTGATGTTAGTGGTGGTGGTGTTAGTGGTGGTGGTGTTAGTGGTGGTGTTAGTGATGTTAGTGTTGGTGATGTTAGTGGTGGTGGTGTTAGTGGTGGTGGTGTTAGTGGTGGTGGTGGTGGTGTTAGTGGTGGTGGTGTTAGTGGTGGTGGTGTTAGTGGTGGTGGTGTTAGTGGTGGTGGTGTTAGTGGTGGTGGTGTTATTGGTGGTGGTGTTAGTGGTGGTGGTGTTAGTGGTGGTGGTGTTAGTGGTGGTGATGTTAGTGTTGGAGGTGGTATTGGTGGTGGTGGTATTGGTGGTGGTGTTAGTGGTGGTGGTGTTAGTGGTGGTGGTGTTAGTGGTGGTGGTGTTAGTGGTGGTGGTGTTAGTGGTGGTGATGTAGTGGTGGTGGTGTTAGTGGTGGTGATGTTAGTGTTGGTGGTGTTAGTGTTGGTGATGTTAGTGGTGGTGGTGTTAGTGTTGGTGATGTTAGTGGTGGTGGTGGTGTTAGTGGTTTTAGTGCTGGTGGTGTTAGTGGTGGTGTTAGTTTTGGTGGTGTTAGTGGTGGTGGTGTTGGTGGTGGTGTTAGTGGTGGTGGTGTTAGTGGTGGTGATGTTAGTGTTGGTGGTGTTAGTGGTGGTGATGTTAGTGGTGGTGGTGGTGGTGTTAGTGATGGTGATGTTAGTGTTGGTGATGTTAGTGGTGGTGGTGTTAGTGGTGGTGGTGTTAGTGGTGGTGTTAGTGGTGGTGGTGTTAGTGGTGGTGGTGTTAGTGATGATGTTAGTGGTGGTGGTGTTAGTGGTGGTGGTGTTAGTGTTGGTGGTGTTAGTGGTGGTGATGTTAGTGGTGGTGATGTTAGTGGTGGTGGTGTTAGTGGTGGTGATGTTAGTGGTGGTGGTGGTATTGGTGGTGTTAGTGGTGGTGATGTTAGTGGTGGTGGTGTTAGTGGTGGTAATGTTAGTGTTGGTGATGTTAGTGGCGGTGGTGTTAGTGGTGGTGATGTTAGTGGTGGTGATGTTAGTGGTGGTGATGTTAGTGCTGGTGGTGTTAGTGGTGGTGGTGTTAGTGGTGGTGGTGTTAGTGTTGGTGATGTTAGTGTTGGTGATGTTAGTGGCGGTGGTGTTAGTGGTGGTGATGTTAGTGGTGGTGGTGTTAGTGTTGGTGATGTTAGTGGTGGTGATGTTAGTGCTGGTGGTGTTAGTGGTGGTGGTGTTAGTGGTGGTGGTGTTAGTGTTGGTGGTGTTAGTGGTGGTGATGTTAGTGTTGGTGGTGTTAGTGTTGGTGATGATAGTGTTGGTGATGTTAGTGGTGTTAGTGGTGGTGGTGTTAGTGGTGGTGGTGTTAGTGGTGGTGATGTTAGTGGTGGTGATGTTAGTGGTGGTGATGTTAGTGGTGGTGATGTTAGTGGTGGTGGTGTTAGTGGTGATGTTAGTGGTGGTAATGTTAGTGGTGGTGGTGTTAGTGGTGGTGTTAGTGGTGGTGATGTTAGTGTTGGTGGTGTTAGTGTTGGTGGTGTTAGTGGTGATGTTAGTGGTGGTGGTGTTAGTGTTGGTGATGTTAGTGGTGGTGGTGTTAGTGGTGGTGGTGTTAGTGGTGGTGGTGTTAGTGGTGGTGGTGTTAGTGGTGGTGTTTGTGGTGGTAATGTTAGTGTTGGTGATGTTAGTGTTGCTAATTCCTTTGTCAAGGCGCTTTGTTTCTTCTCACACAGCTTAAAAGGTCGCGATCTGAGCGTGGCTGTGTTCACTCCAGCGCTGTCCTCCAGACAGTCTCGTCCCTTCACCTGATGAAGGCCGCTTGTGTCGTGGCCGAAACGTCGTGAGAATTTTAATATTTCATTTTATCAATTGATTATTGTTATCCTCATTCTACGTGGTGGTGACTTCACCGAAAGAACCAAAGAAGATGAATCCTCGCACTCACGAATGCTTTAAACAAGTTTAACACGTAGAAGGCTTTCGCGACCAATATTATTCATAATAAAAGTTTTTTTGGGTTAGATCGCCACGTTATTTATAAATGTGTCGTAACCCTCCACCACCCGACACGGCCAATCAGCAAAAAAAAAGTGTCACGTTGACAAAAGACACAAAATAGTTCACTACTTTAGCCCACCGGTGTGTTGTTGAAGAGTGAATCCACAACATTTACAGTTTGAGTTGTACGACGTTGGATGTATTTACCAGCGAAACGTCGTACAACTCAAACTGTAAATGTTGTAGAGATTCACTCTTCAACAACACACCGGTGGGCTAAAGTAGTGAACTATTTTGTGTCTTTTGTCAACGTGACACTTTGTTTTGCTGATTGGCCGTGTCGGGTGGTGGAGGGTTACGACACATTTATAAATAAAAACGCGATCTAACCCACCAAAAACCTTTATTATGAATGCTTTAAATCGTAACCAAAAAAAGGATTCGAGTTTTAATAATAGGCGATTTAAAAACATTTTTTAAAATATAATTTAGGTGGTGGTGGTGTGGTGGTTGGGGGGCCCATTCACACAACATCATTCAGATCGCCGCTGTGACGGAGAGCTAGCGGCGATCTGAACCGGCGAGACTCGGGGAAACTTGTGGAAAATAAAGACATCTGCCTCTGCATCCTCTTCATCACGCTCGCAAACAAAGGCACGCGCACACACACGCCATAGATACGCACGTATATATATTTATATTTACGTATATATTGTTTTTTACACGTCAAATATTAATAACATATTTACAGCGAGCAAAAATACTTTAATAGTTATGACCGCCCACCCCCCTGACAGAAGAAATTCACGGGCTGATCGTAGCATCAAGAAGATGGGAATTGGTGTTAGTGCAGTGTCTAACTAGCAATGTCTCACTATCCAGTGTCTAACTAGCAATGTCTCACTATCCAGTGTCTAACTAGCAGTGTCTCACTACCCAGTGTCTCACTAGCAGTGTCTAACTAGCAGTGTCTCACTACCCAGTGTCTCACTACCCAGTGTCTCACGACCCAGTGTCTCACTACCCAGTGTCTCACTACCCAGTGTCTCACTACCCAGTGTCTCACTACCCAGTGTCTCACTACCCAGTGTCTCACGACCCAGTGTCTCACTACCCAGTGTCTCACTACCCAGTGTCTCACTACCCAGTGTCTCACTACCCAGTGTCTCACTAGCAGTGTCTCACTACCCAGTGTCTCACTACCCAGTGTCTCACTACCCAGTGCCTCACTAGGAGGGAATGACCGTGGCCGAGAGGACCTGAAGCTTAGTGCGGAGCGACAGACCAGGTAGCTTCCACACAGCGTTACGCAACCGATGAAAAGATATTGCCGCTCGACTGATTCGGAGTGAGACCTCAGCTGTTAAACTGGAGCCAGTCATAAGCACACTGCCCAGGTATGGGAAACTTTCCACTCTCTCCACAACTGCCCCATCACCGATTGGGAGTTGTGGGGGTGGAGTGTCCGATGGTTCAAAATACCCAGGCAGGTGCTTAGTTTTGGTGGGGCTGATGGTAAGGCCCCACCTCTTAGTGGCACGCTCCAGTCTCAGCAGCAGCGTCTCCAACTCCTCCTCTGACTGAGCAGCTATTACCAAATCATCAGCATACATAACGTGGCTGAGCAATAGGGAGCCATCCTTTGACCGCACCCGGGCATCGATCAGCCTCCCATTATATCTTTACCATATGGAGATTCCCCCGGTACAGCTATTGAAGGCTTCACGAACTACGTGGTCAAAATAAATGTTAAGTAATGTGGGAGCCAGAGGACATCCCTTTCGCACCCCAAGGTGTACAGGGAATGGCTCTGACTCCCGGCCACGTAGTTTTACCCGGGCCCGCTCACCATCATGAAGGTCCTTAATGATCGTGAGCAGTGGGTCAGGTACTCCAAAAGCACGAAGAACGACCCAGAGCCCAGGCCTACTGATGGTATCAAAGGCCTTGACCAAGTCAATAAAGCAGAGATGTAGGTCTTGTTGGAATTCCCTACACCTCTGCTGTAGCAGACGGACAGAAAATATGGCATCTGTGCAGGACCGCCCTTTCCTGAAACCGCATTGGGGCTCCGCAAGCCTCTCCTCAGCGTGCCTGGCAAGGCGATGCTGAATAATCCTTGCCAGGACCTTTCCCGGCACACTGAGGAGTGAGATGCCCCTGTAGTTGTTACAGTCTGTGCGGTCCCCCTTCTTAAAGAGGGGGACCACCAGGGCATCCTTCCAATCCTGCGGAACCCGTCCAAGACACTAAACCACAAATAAAATAGACACACACACAGACACACACACACACACAGACACACACACACAGACACACAGAGACACACACAGAGACACACAGACACACACACACACAGACACACACACACACACAGAGACACACACACAGAGACACACAGACACACATATAGACACACACACACAGACACACGCACACACATAGACACACAGACACACACACATATACACTGCTACACTACACTATACACTACTACATTACTACATCACTACCCACATCACCCATCCAGATCACTACCCACTATCCACACCAAATCAACAAAAACATCAACTAACATCACATCAACTAACATCAACTAACACAACATCAACTAACACAACATCAACTAACATCAACTAACATCAACTAACACAACATCAACTAACATCAACTAACATCAACTAACATCAACTAACATCACATCAACTAACACAACATCAACTAACATCAACTAACACAACATCAACTAACATCAACTAACATCAACTAACATCAACTAACACAACATCAACTAACATCAACTAACATCAACTAACATCACATCAACTAACACAACATCAACTAACACAACATCAACTAACCACACCACATCAGCTCCGTGAGTGAGTCAGCCAGCTCCACCCCCAGCTCCACCCCCAGCTCCACCCCCAGCTCCACCCCAGCTCCACCCACCACCCACCCCACCACCACCAGGTTTAGAGACGACACAGCTCCACCCCCAGCTCCACCCCCAGCTCCACCCCCACCACGTTAAGCTCCACCCCCAGCTCCACCCACCACCCACCACCACGTTAAGACACAACACAGCTCCACCCACACCACCCACTCCACCCACTCCACCAGCACCACGTTAAGAGACGACACAGCTCCACCCCCAGCTCCACCCCAGCTCCACCACAGCTCCACCACAGCTCCACCCCAGCTCCACCACAGCTCCACCACAGCTCCACCCCCAGCTCCACCCCAGCTCCACCCCCAGCTCCACCCCAGCTCCACCAGCACCACGTTAAGAGACGACACAGCTCCACCCCCAGCTCCACCCCCAGCTCCACCCCAGCTCCACCCCAGCTCCACCCACAGCTCCACCCCCAGCTCCACCTCCACCACGTTAAGCTCCACCCCCAGCTCCACCCCAGCTCTATCCCAGCTCCACCCCCAGCTCCACCACCACCACGTTAAGCTCCACCCACCACCCACCACCACGTTAAGACACAACACAGCTCCACCACCCACACCAAGCACCAGGTTAAGACACAACACAGCTCCACCAGCACCACGTTAAGACACGACACAGCTCCTCCACCACCACCCCAGCTCCACCCCAGCTCCACCCCCAGCTCCACCCCAGCTCCACCCACACCACCACGTTAAGACACGACACAGCTCCACCACCAGGTTAAGACACAACACAGCTCCACCAGGTTAAGACACAACACAGCTCCACCCACCACCCACACCACCACGTTAAGACACAACACAGCTCCACCCAGCACCACCAGGTTAAGACACAACACAGCTCCACCACCACCACCCCAGCTCCACCCCAGCTCCACCCCCAGCTCCACCCCAGCTCCACCCCACACCACCACCAGGTTAAGACACAACACAGCTGTCCACGTGGACGTAGAGGGCCTCGTTGTACTCCGGCTCGTAGCCCAGGCGCTGGCTGACCGCGGCCTGGCACGAGGACAGCGGCAGCTCAGCCTCCCACTCGTGGCTGAAGGGGGTCCACTTCACGTAGAGATCACTCTCGGCAGACGAGAAGAGGGCCTCCGAGAGCCCGCACGGATTCTTGCGGCTGAACGCAGCTCGCACGGAGCGGCGGAGGTCCTTGGGGGCACACGCCACCTGGTGGAGGGTGGTGGAGGGTGGTAGGGAGATGTTGAATACCTCGCCTGGGGGTACACAGGAGGTCCGTGGGTTCGATCGCTAACACTGTGAGATGTTGACTACCTCGCCGGGTACACAGGGAGTCCGTGGGATTGATCATAGATACGGTGAGATGTTGACTACCTCGCCTGGTGCACAGGAGGTCGTGAAAGACCCTGTGAGATGTTGACTACCTCGCCGGGTACACAGCGAGTCCGTGAGTTAGATCATAGATACTGTGAGATGTTGACTACCTCGCCGAGTACACAGGGAGTCCGTTGGATCGATCGCTAACACTGTGAGATGTTGACTACCTCGCCGGGTACACAGGAGGTCCGTGGAATCGATCATAGATACGGTGAGATGTTGACTACCTCGCCTGGTGCACAGGAGGTCGTGAAAGACCCTGTGAGATGTTGACTACCTCGCCGGGTACACAGGAGGTCCGTGGGATCGATCATAGATACGGTGAGATGTTGACTACCTCGCCTGGTGCACAGGAGGTCGTGAAAGACCCTGTGAGATGTTGACTACCTCGCCGGGTACACAGGAGGTCCGTGGGATCGATCATAGATACGGTGAGATGTTGACTACCTCGCCGGGTGCACAGGAGGTCCGTGGGATCGATCATAGATACTGTGAGATGTTGACTACCTCGCCTGGCCTACAGGAGGTCCGTGGGTTAGATCATAGATACTGTGAGATGTTGACTACATCATAGACACTGTGAGATGTTGACTACCTCGCCGAGTACACAGGGAGTCCGTGGGTTCGATCGCTGACACTGGGAGATGTTGACAACATCATAGACACTGTGAGATGTTGACTACCTCGCTGGGTACACAGGGAGTCCGTGGGATCGATCATAGACCCTGTGAGATGTTGACGACCTCGCCTGGTACACAGGAGGTCGTGAAAGACCCTGTGAGATGTTGACTACCTCGCCTGGTGCACAGGAGGTCCGTGGGATTGATCGCTGACACTGTGAGATGTTGACTACCTCGCCGAGTACACAGGGAGTCCGTGGGTTCGATCGCTGACACTGGGAGATGTTGACAACATCATAGACACTGTGAGATGTTGACTACCTCGCTGGGTACACAGGGAGTCCGTGGGATCGATCGCTAACACTGTGAGATGTTGACTACCTCGCCGGGTATACAGGAGGTCGTGAAAGACCCTGTGAGATGTTGAATACCTCGCCTGGGGTACACAGGGAGTCCGTGAGTTAGATCATAGATACTGTGAGATGTTGACTACATCATAGACACTGTGAGATGTTGAATACCTCGCCTGGGGTACACAGGAGGTCCGTGGGATCAATCATAGATACTGTGAGATGTTGACTACCTCGCCTGGTGCACAGGAGGTCGTGAAAGACCCTGTGAGATGTTGACTACCTCGCCGGGTACACAGGAGGTCCGTGGGTTAGATCATAGATACTGTGAGATGTTGACTACATCATAGATACTGTGAGATGTTGAATACCTCGCCGGGGTACACAGGAGGTCCGTGGGATCGATCATAGATACTGTGAGATGTTGACTACCTCGCCGGGGTACACAGGAGGTCCGTGGGATCGATCATAGACACTGTGAGATGTTGACTACCTCGCCTGGTTCACAGGAGGTCGTGAAAGACCCTGTGAGATGTTGACTACCTCGCTTGGTACACACGAAGTCCGTGGGTTCGATCATAGATACTGTGAGATGTTGACTAACTCGCCGGATACACAGGGAGTCCGTGAGATTGATCATAGATAATGTGAGATGTTGACTACCTCGCCTGGTCTACAGGAGGTCGTGGGTTAGATCATAGATACTGTGAGATGTTGACTACATCATAGACACTGTGAGATGTTGACTACCTCGCCGGGTACACAGGGAGTCCGTGGGTTCGATCGCTGACACTGGGAGATGTTGACTACATCATAGACACTGTGAGATGTTGACTACCTCGCCGGGTACACAGGGAGTCCGTGGGATCGATCGCTAACACTGTGAGATGTTGACTACCTCGCCTGGTTCACAGGAGGTCGTGAAAGACCCTGTGAGATGTTGACTACCTCGCTAGGTGCACAGGAGGTCCGTGTGATCGATCATAGATACTGTGAGATGTTGACTACCTCGCCGAGTACACAGCGAATCCGTGGGATCGATCACTGACACTGTGAGATGTTGACTACATCATAGACACTGTGAGATGTTGACTACCTCGCCGGGTACACAGGAGGTCCGTGGGATCGATCGCTAACACTGGGAGATGTTGACTACCTCGCCTGGTACACAGGGAGTCCGTGAGTTCCATCATAGACACTGTGAGATGTTGACTACCTCGCCGGGTACAGAGGAGGTCCGTGGGATCGATCGCTAACACTGGGAGATGTTGACTACCTCGCCTGGTTCACAGGAGGTCGTGGGTTCGATCATAGATACTGTGAGATGTTGACTACCTCGCCAGGTATACAGGAGGTCCGTGGGTTCGATCATAGAAACTGTGAGATGTTGACTACCTCGCCGGGTACACAGGGAGTCCGTGGGATTGATCGCTGACCCTGTGAGATGTTGACTACCTCGCCGGGTACACAGGAGGTCCGTGAGTTCCATCATAGACACTGTGAGATTTTGACTACCTCGCCTGGTACACAGGAGGTCCGTGGGATTGATCGCTGACCCTGTGAGATGTTGACTACCTCGCCTGGTACACAGGAGGTCCGTGGGTTCGATCGCTGACACTGGGAGATGATGACTACCTCGCCAGGTGCACAGGAGGTCGTGAAAGACCCTGTGAGATGTTGACTACCTCGCCAGGTACAAAGGGAGTCCGTGGGTTTGATCGCTGACACTGTGAGATGTTGACTACCTCGCCTGGTACACAGGAGGTCCGTGGGATTGATCGCTGATACTGTGAGATGTTGACTACCTCGCCAGGTACACAGGAGGTCCGTGGGATCGATCGCTGACACTGTGAGATGTTGACTACCTCGCCTGGTACACAGGAGGTCGTGGGATCGATCCCGTGAGCCTGTGAGATGTTGACTACCTCGCCTGGTACACAGGAAGTCCGTGGGATTAATCGCTGACACTGTGAGATGTTGACTACCCCGCCTGGTACACAGGAGGTCGTCGGTTCGATCATAGATACTATGAGATGTTGACTACCTCGCCTGGTACACAGAAGGTCGTGGGATCGATCGCTGACACTGTGAGATGTTGACTACCTCGCCTGATACACAGGAGGTCGTGAGTTCGATCCCGTGACCCTGTGAGATGTTGACTACCTCGCTTGGCTACAGGAGGTCGTGGGTTCGATCCCAGACCCTGTGAGATGTTGACTACCTCGCCTGGTCTACAGGAGGTCATGGGTTCGATCCCGTGACCCTGGGAGATGTTGACCTTAATCGCCTGGTCTAGAGGTTGTGAGTTCGACCCATAGACTCATCATCACACAGAGACCCGTAGTCTCATCATCCAGAGACCCATAGACTCACCACACAGAGACCCATAGACTCAAAACACAGAGATCCACCACACCACCACACCACCATCCCAGCCACACCACCACCACCACACCGCCACACACACACACAGACCCACCACAACAAAAACACAAACACACAGACACACACATACATAGACACACAGACAAACAACAACAACCGCCATTCGCCACAAACTGACGGTGACGTCACCACGACGCTTGTGCCAGGCCATGTGCACCTTGAGGCCACGTGAAGTGTCGAACGCCCGCTGGCAGGGTATCACGGGGCAGACCCAGGTGCCACGGGTGGACTAAGATGACTGAGATGACTGGCTGATGCACCACCTGTGCCCCCTACTGTGCCAACCTGCTGTGCTTTAGCCACCCGGCGCTCTGCTCATTGTTGTGAGTGTCGCTCCTCCGCCCTCCGTTGTTGTTGGATGGTGACTGCCTCCAACTGCCCAGTAGCGTCCTTCACGAGCCTCCTCCACAGAGGCCGATCTTGACACCGCTGGAACCAGTCATCGGCAAGTCCACTCAGCTCCACGTCCTCCTGTACCACATCACTCCATCTCTTCTCTAGCCCGTGCCACGCCCGTTTAGCCCCCTCGATCCGGCCGAACAAAAGCTGTTTTGGCATGCGGTGGCTGGGCATGCGGGCTACATGACCCAGCCATCGCAGCCTTGCCTGCCGGAGGAGCTCACCGATGGGACCTTGCCCAGATCTTTCAAGGATTTGTGAGCTCCTCACACAATCCAGCCTGGTTAAACCAAGAATGGATCGTAGTCAGGCTAGCCTAATGTAGGGAGGGAATGACCGTGGCCGAGAAGACCTGAAGCTTAGTGCGGAGCGACAGACCAGGTAGCTTCCACACACCATTACACAACCGATGAAAAGATATTGCCGCTCGACTGATTCGGAGTGAGACCTCTGCTGTTAAACTGGAGCCGGTCATAAGCACACTGCCCAGGTATGGGAAACTCTCCACTCTCTCCACAACTGCCCCATCACCGATTGGGAGGTGTGGGGGTGGAGTGTCCGATGGTACAAAATACCCAAGCAGGTGCTTAGTTTTGGTGGGGCTGATGGTAAGGCCCCACCTCTAAGTGGCACGCTCCAGTCTCAGCAGCTGCGTCTCCAACTCCTCCTCTGACTGAGCAGCTATTACCAAATCATCGGCATACATAACGTGGTTGAGCAATAGGGAGCCATCCCTTGACCGCACCCGCGCATCGATCAGCCTCCCATTATATCTGTACCAAATGGAGATTCCCACGGTACAGCTATTGAAGGCTTCACGAACTACGTGGTCAAAATATATGTTAAATAATGTGGGAGCCAGAGGACATCCCTGTCGCACCCCAAGGTGTACAGAGAATGGCTCTGACTCCCGGCCACGTAGTTTTACCAGGGCCCGCTCACCATCATGAAGGTACTTAATGATCGTTAGCAGAGGGTCAGGGACTCCAAAAGCACGAAGAACATTCCAGAGCCTAAGGCCTACTGATGGTATCATAGGCCTTGACCAGGTCAATAAAGCAGAGATGTAGGTCTTGCTGGAATTCCCTACACCTCTGCTGTAGCATACGGACAGAAAATATGGCATCTGTGCAGGACCGCACTTTCCTGAAACCGCATTGGGGCTCCGCAAGCCTCTCCTCAGCGTGCCTGGCAAGGCGATGTTGAATAATCCTTGCCAGCACCTTTCCCGACACACTGAGGAGTGAGATGCCCCTGTAGTTGTTACAGTCTGTGCGGTCCCCCTTCTTAAAGAGGGGGACCACTAGGGCATCGTTCCAATCCTGCGGAACCCGTCCAGTGGTCCAGACTGTTGTTATGTTGTCATATAGGGCAGTCTGTACACAAACGGCACCCTCCCTCAGCATTTCGCTTGGGAGATCATCTCTGCCCGCTGCCTTTCCTGGTCTCAGACTCCGGATCACCTTTAGTACATCCTCAACAGATGGCACTTCAGCCAGCCACTCACAGGGGGTGACTTCTTCCAATAATTGAGTCACCGCAGCCTCAGCAGGGCCATCCTCACTTTGTGCCATGATGTTTTCCTGGCTGAGGGATTTTCCCTCCCCCAGGACCTCACAGAAATGCTCAGCAAATCTGCAAACCTGTTCCTGGGGGTCGGAGATTGGATCACTATTTTTTCCCCTAATGATGGTAATAGGTGTGGCGCTGCAGGTTACTTTTTAGATGTAGTAAAATAGAGATTTGTGATCATGGGCCACTGAGGCAGACTCCATCTCCTCAGCAACCCGCGACCACCACCCATCCTTGCAGCGCCTCACGGCTCTCCGAACCTCCGAGCGAAGGCTGCGGTAAGCCTCCTCATTCTCTGACGTGAGATTCTGTAGCCGATGACAGTTTGCCTGTCGCTTCTTCTCAACTATGCTGAACACCTCTTCTGTCATCAGATAACTGAGACCAGGCCACTTTAGGTTGGAATGGGGTCCTGGGTGTACACCCACCACCGGAGTAGAAGAATGGCAGGCGCATCTTACAGATGACTAGTCGATGGTCAGAGGGCAAATCAGCTCCATGGTAGGTCCTAGTGTCAAGGATATGGGCTCGCATCCGCTGTTCCGTCACTATGTAGTCCAGCAGATGTTCTTGCTTGGACCCGGCATGCATCCATGATGTTGTGTGGATGTGCCAATGCCAGAATAGTGTGTTGGTAATTACAAGCCCATGAGCTGTACAAAAATCTAGCAGCCTCCTACCGTTGTTATTGAGCTGATCTGGCCCATGCCCTCCAATCACTCCAGACCAGGTGCCAGCATCATGACCAACTCGGGCATTGAAGTCACCCAACAAGATGACTCTATCCCGAGGTGCCACTTTAGCCAGCACCTGTGACAGGAGGTCATAGCAGGCATCTGACTCATCGGCTTTGCCTGCATCCCTCCACGGATGTTCGTCTTCGGTGGGGGCATAAGTAACCATGACCACCACTCCTCTCCTCCGGTTGATGGGAAGGCGAGCCCAAAGTAGCCTGGGGCTCACAGCTTCCCACACCTCACAGCCACGCTCCCACGCCCCCTTCATTCTTTTGTTCAAATGAAGAGCCACACCCTGCTGTTTGTTAGTCTGCTGCCCCGAGTAGAGGACTGTCCACCCCTCATGGTGGAAGGAGCCAGAACCGGTCCACCGGACCTCCTGAATGCCGCATAGATCCAGGCGGTACCGGTCCAGCTCCCGACAGAGGAGTGGCAGCCTCTCCTCCGCGGTGAGCGTTCGAACATTCCACGTGGCCACCCGTAGTGGCTTTTCGTTGTTTCTGGAGTCGCCCCAGGGTAGAGATTTAATCTCCTGGCTCCGACAATTGGGGTTTGGCCAGGAGACGTCATAGACGCCTGTCCTCCCAGGGACTCCGGCACAAGCTTATTAGTTACATATTTTAGTCGTGGTTTAGTAGTAAATTATTGAAGGTGGAGGGGTTACCAGCCCCTCGCACCCGTCCAGAGCCCCCGTTTAGCCCCTGTGGTGGTCACAGACGCCATGAGGGGAGGAGCCAATCAAAATTGGACCTCCCCCCACAGCATTGTCCACGACAGAGTTGCCCGTCTGGCTCGCGAGGAGGTAGGGGGTTGTTTTTCCCACCACACCACACACACAGAGACCCACCACACCACCACACACACAGAGACCCACACACACACACACAGAGACCCACCACACCACCACACACACACAGAGACCCACACACACACAGAGACACACACACACAGACCCACACACACACACACAGAGACCTACCACACCACCACACTACACACACCACACACACCACACCACACACACCACACACACACCACACACACCACCACACACACCACACTACACCACACACACCACTACACAACACACACCACACACTACACACCCACACCACACAAGACACCACCCACACTACACACCACACACCACCCACACCACACCACACACACCACACTACACACACAGAGACCCACACACACTACACATACACAGAGACCCACACCACACACACACACTACACCACACACTACACCACACCACACCCACACACTACACACACCACACACACTACACACCACACACACCACACCACACACACCACACCACACACACACCACACACACACTACACACACCACACACACCACACTACACACACACACCACCCACACACACCACACACACCACACACACACCACACACACACCACACACCACACACCACACACACCACACACACACACCACACACCACACACACACACCACACACACCACACACCACACACACACACACACCACACACACCACACCACACACACACCACACACACCACACACCACACCACACACACCACACACACCACTACACACACTACACACACCACACACACCACACAACACACACACACACCACACACCACACACCACACACCACACACTACACCACACACACACCCACACACACTACACTACACTACACCACACACACTACACACCACACTACACACCACACACACACACCACACACAGAGACCCACACACACACTACACACACACATAGACCCACACCACACACACACACTATACCACACCACACACACTACACCACACTACACCACACACCACACAACAGAGACCTGCAGGTAGACGATTTCCTGTGCGTGCCTCGAGGGCGCTGGCCCCTGCGACGACGAGAGGCGTCGAGAGGTTCGGCCACCGCCGGAGGCTGATGAGTAGGACGACTCCTCTGGGCACGAGGATGAGCATGAGGATGAGCCTGAGGATGAGCCTGAGGATGAGCCTGAGGATGAGCAGGACGACTCCTCTGGGCACGAGTCGGAGGAGGACCCCGAGCCGTGCCCACGAGACCGGCGGCCAACAGCGTAGAGGCCCGGAGCATCGGGCACCGTCACCGCGTTGGCTCGGACAGCGGCACGGTACCAGGGGCGGTCCACGAGACGCTGGGCCAGCTCCAGCGCTGGGCGGGGTTAGGGGGGGATAGGGGTTAGGGGTTAGGGGTTAGAGGTTAGGGCGTGGTTTAGAGGGGCGTGGTGGTGGTGGGGGTGGTGTATAGTGTAGTAGTGTAGTGTATAGTGTAGTAGTGTATAGTGTAGTGTAGTAGTGTATAGTGTAGTAGTGTATAGTGTAGTAGTGTATAGTGTAGTGTAGTAGTGTATAGTGTAGTAGTGTATAGTGTAGTAGTGTATAGTGTAGTAGTGTATAGTGTAGTAGTGTATAGTGTAGTAGTGTATAGTGTAGTAGTGTATAGTGTAGTGTAGTAGTGTATAGTGTAGTAGTGTATAGTGTAGTAGTGTATAGTGTAGTAGTGTATAGTGTAGTGTAGTGTAGTAGTGTATAGTGTAGTAGTGTATAGTGTAGTGTATAATGTAGTAGTGTATAGTGTAGTAGTGTATAGTGTAGTAGTGTATAGTGTAGTAGTGTATAGTGTAGTGTAGTAGTGTAGTGTAGTAGTGTATAGTGTAGTAGTGTATAGTGTAGTAGTGTATAGTGTAGTAGTGTATAGTGTAGTAGTGTATAGTGTAGTAGTGTATAGTGTAGTGTATAGTGTAGTAGTGTATAGTGTAGTGTAGTAGTGTATAGTGTAGTGTAGTAGTGTATAGTGTAGTAGTGTATAGTGTAGTGTAGTAGTGTATAGTGTAGTGTAGTAGTGTATAGTGTAGTGTAGTGTAGTAGTGTATAGTGTAGTAGTGTAGTAGTGTATAGTGTAATAGTGTATAGTGTAGTAGTGTATAGTGTAGTAATGTATAGTGTATAATGTAGTGTATAGTGTAGTGTATAGTGTAGTAGTGTATAGTGTAGTGTAGTAGTGTAGTAGTCTATTAGTGTATAGTGTAGTAGTGTATAGTGTAGTAGTAGTGTACAGTGTAGTAGTGTATAGTGTAGTGTAGTAGTGTATAGTGTAGTGTAGTAGTGTAGAGTATAGTGTAGTAGTGTATAGTGTAGTAGTGTATAGTGTAGTAGTGTATAGTGTAGTAGTGTATAGTGTAGTGTAGTAGTGTATAGTGTAGTAGTGTATAGTGTAGTAGTAGTGTATAGTGTAGTAGTAGTGTATAGTGTAGTAGTGTATAGTGTAGTGTAGTAGTGTATAGTGTAGTGTAGTAGTGTAGAGTATAGTGTAGTAGTGTATAGTGTAGTAGTGTATAGTGTAGTAGTGTATAGTGTAGTAGTGTATAGTGTAGTGTAGTAGTGTATAGTGTAGTAGTGTATAGTGTAGTAGTGTATAGTGTAGTAGTGTATAGTGTAGTAGTGTATAGTGTAGTAGTGTATAGTGTAGTGTATAGTGTAGTAGTGTATAGTGTGTAGTGTAGTAGTGTATAGTGTGTAGTGTAGTAGTGTATAGTGTAGTAGTGTATAGTGTAGTAGTGTATAGTGTAGTGTATAGTGTATTAGTGTATAGTGTAGTGTATAGTGTAGTGTATAGTGTAGTAGTGTACTAGTGTATAGTGTAGTAGTGTATAGTGTAGTGTATAGTGTAGTAGTGTATAGTGTAGTAGTGTATAGTGTAGTAGTGTACTAGTGTATAGTGTAGTAGTGTATAGTGTAGTGTATAGTGTAGTAGTGTATAGTGTAGTAGTGTATAGTGTAGTAGTGTATAGTGTAGTAGTGTATAGTGTAGTGTAGTAGTGTATAGTGTAGTAGTGTATAGTGTAGTAGTAGTGTATAGTGTAGTAGTAGTGTAGTGTAGTAGTGTATAGTGTAGTGTAGTAGTGTAGAGGATAGTGTAGTAGTGTATAGTGTAGTAGTGTATAGTGTAGTAGTGTATAGTGTAGTAGTGTATAGTGTAGTGTAGTAGTGTATAGTGTAGTAGTGTATAGTGTAGTAGTGTATAGTGTAGTAGTGTATAGTGTAGTAGTGTATAGTGTAGTAGTGTATAGTGTAGTAGTGTATAGTGTAGTAGTGTATAGTGTAGTAGTGTATAGTGTAGTGTATAGTGTAGTAGTGTATAGTGTGTAGTGTAGTAGTGTATAGTGTGTAGTGTAGTAGTGTATAGTGTAGTAGTGTATAGTGTAGTAGTGTATAGTGTAGTGTATAGTGTATTAGTGTATAGTGTAGTGTATAGTGTAGTGTATAGTGTAGTAGTGTACTAGTGTATAGTGTTGTAGTGTATAGTGTAGTGTATAGTGTAGTAGTGTATAGTGTAGTAGTGTATAGTGTAGTAGTGTACTAGTGTATAGTGTAGTAGTGTATAGTGTAGTGTATAGTGTAGTAGTGTATAGTGTAGTAGTGTATAGTGTAGTGTATAGTGTAGTAGTGTATAGTGTAGTGTAGTAGTGTATAGTGTAGTAGTGTATAGTGTATAGTGTAGTAGTGTAGTGTAGTAGTGTATAGTGTAGTATAGTGTATAGTGTAGTGTAGTGTATAGTGTAGTAGTGTGTAGTGTAGTAGTGTATAGTGTAGTAGTTTATAGTGTATAGTGTAGTAGTGTAGTAGTGTATAGTGTAGTGTAGTGTATAGTGTAGTAGTGTATAGTGTAGTAGTGTATAGTGTAGTAGTGTATAGTGTATAGTGTAGTAGTGTAGTGTAGTAGTGTATAGTGTAGTATAGTGTATAGTGTAGTGTAGTGTATAGTGTACTAGTGTGTAGTGTAGTAGTGTATAGTGTAGTAGTTTATAGTGTAGTAGTGTATAGTGTAGTAGTGTATAGTGTAGTGTAGTGTATAGTGTAGTAGTGTAGTGTAGTAGTGTAGTGTATAGTGTAGTAGTGTATAGTGTAGTAGTGTATAGTGTAGTAGTGTATAGTGTAGTAGTGGTGTATAGTGTAGTGTATAGTGTAGTAGTGTATAGTGTAGTGTATAGTGTAGTAGTGTATAGTGTAGTAGTGTATAGTGTAGTAGTGTATAGTGTAGTAGTGTATAGTGTAGTGTATAGTGTAGTGTATAGTGTAGTAGTGTATAGTGTAGTAGTGTATAGTGTAGTAGTGTATAGTGTAGTAGTGTATAGTGTAGTAGTGTATAGTGTAGTAGTGTATAGTGTAGTAGTGTATAGTGTAGTAGTGTATAGTGTAGTGTAGTAGTGTATAGTGTAGTAGTGTATAGTGTAGTAGTGTATAGTGTAGTAGTGTATAGTGTAGTGTAGTGTAGTAGTGTATAGTGTAGTAGTGTATAGTGTAGTGTATAATGTAGTAGTGTATAGTGTAGTAGTGTATAGTGTAGTAGTGTATAGTGTAGTAGTGTATAGTGTAGTGTAGTAGTGTAGTGTAGTAGTGTATAGTGTAGTAGTGTATAGTGTAGTAGTGTATAGTGTAGTAGTGTATAGTGTAGTAGTGTATAGTGTAGTAGTGTATAGTGTAGTGTATAGTGTAGTAGTGTAGTAGTGTATAGTGTAGTAGTGTATAGTGTAGTAGTGTATAGTGTAGTGTAGTAGTGTATAGTGTAGTAGTGTATAGTGTAGTGTAGTAGTGTATAGTGTAGTGTAGTAGTGTATAGTGTAGTGTAGTAGTGTAGTGTAGTAGTGTATAGTGTAGTAGTGTAGTAGTGTATAGTGTAATAGTGTATAGTGTAGTAGTGTATAGTGTAGTAATGTATAGTGTATAATGTAGTGTATAGTGTAGTGTATAGTGTAGTAGTGTATAGTGTAGTGTAGTAGTGTAGTAGTCTATTAGTGTATAGTGTAGTAGTGTATAGTGTAGTAGTAGTGTACAGTGTAGTAGTGTATAGTGTAGTGTAGTAGTGTATAGTGTAGTGTAGTAGTGTAGAGTATAGTGTAGTAGTGTATAGTGTAGTAGTGTATAGTGTAGTAGTGTATAGTGTAGTAGTGTATAGTGTAGTGTAGTAGTGTATAGTGTAGTAGTGTATAGTGTAGTAGTAGTGTATAGTGTAGTAGTAGTGTATAGTGTAGTAGTGTATAGTGTAGTGTATAGTGTAGTGTAGTAGTGTAGAGTATAGTGTAGTAGTGTATAGTGTAGTAGTGTATAGTGTAGTAGTGTATAGTGTAGTGTAGTAGTGTATAGTGTAGTAGTGTATAGTGTAGTAGTGTATAGTGTAGTAGTGTATAGTGTAGTAGTGTATAGTGTAGTAGTGTATAGTGTAGTAGTGTATAGTGTAGTGTATAGTGTAGTAGTGTATAGTGTGTAGTGTAGTAGTGTATAGTGTGTAGTGTAGTAGTGTATAGTGTAGTAGTGTATAGTGTAGTAGTGTATAGTGTAGTGTATAGTGTATTAGTGTATAGTGTAGTGTATAGTGTAGTGTATAGTGTAGTAGTGTACTAGTGTATAGTGTAGTAGTGTATAGTGTAGTGTATAGTGTAGTAGTGTATAGTGTAGTAGTGTATAGTGTAGTAGTGTACTAGTGTATAGTGTAGTAGTGTATAGTGTAGTGTATAGTGTAGTAGTGTATAGTGTAGTAGTGTATAGTGTAGTAGTGTATAGTGTAGTAGTGTATAGTGTAGTGTAGTAGTGTATAGTGTAGTAGTGTATAGTGTAGTAGTAGTGTATAGTGTAGTAGTAGTGTAGTGTAGTAGTGTATAGTGTAGTGTAGTAGTGTAGAGGATAGTGTAGTAGTGTATAGTGTAGTAGTGTATAGTGTAGTAGTGTATAGTGTAGTAGTGTATAGTGTAGTGTAGTAGTGTATAGTGTAGTAGTGTATAGTGTAGTAGTGTATAGTGTAGTAGTGTATAGTTTAGTAGTGTATAGTGTAGTAGTGTATAGTGTAGTAGTGTATAGTGTAGTAGTGTATAGTGTAGTAGTGTATAGTGTAGTGTATAGTGTAGTAGTGTATAGTGTGTAGTGTAGTAGTGTATAGTGTGTAGTGTAGTAGTGTATAGTGTAGTAGTGTATAGTGTAGTAGTGTATAGTGTAGTGTATAGTGTATTAGTGTATAGTGTAGTGTATAGTGTAGTGTATAGTGTAGTAGTGTACTAGTGTATAGTGTTGTAGTGTATAGTGTAGTGTATAGTGTAGTAGTGTATAGTGTAGTAGTGTATAGTGTAGTAGTGTACTAGTGTATAGTGTAGTAGTGTATAGTGTAGTGTATAGTGTAGTAGTGTATAGTGTAGTAGTGTATAGTGTAGTGTATAGTGTAGTAGTGTATAGTGTAGTGTAGTAGTGTATAGTGTAGTAGTGTATAGTGTATAGTGTAGTAGTGTAGTGTAGTAGTGTATAGTGTAGTATAGTGTATAGTGTAGTGTAGTGTATAGTGTAGTAGTGTGTAGTGTAGTAGTGTATAGTGTAGTAGTTTATAGTGTATAGTGTAGTAGTGTAGTAGTGTATAGTGTAGTGTAGTGTATAGTGTAGTAGTGTATAGTGTAGTAGTGTATAGTGTAGTAGTGTATAGTGTATAGTGTAGTAGTGTAGTGTAGTAGTGTATAGTGTAGTATAGTGTATAGTGTAGTGTAGTGTATAGTGTAGTAGTGTGTAGTGTAGTAGTGTATAGTGTAGTAGTTTATAGTGTAGTAGTGTATAGTGTAGTAGTGTATAGTGTAGTGTAGTGTATAGTGTAGTAGTGTAGTGTAGTAGTGTAGTGTATAGTGTAGTAGTGTATAGTGTAGTAGTGTATAGTGTAGTAGTGTATAGTGTAGTAGTGGTGTATAGTGTAGTGTATAGTGTAGTAGTGTATAGTGTAGTGTATAGTGTAGTAGTGTATAGTGTAGTAGTGTATAGTGTAGTAGTGTATAGTGTAGTAGTGTATAGTGTAGTGTATAGTGTAGTGTATAGTGTAGTAGTGTATAGTATAGTAGTGTATAGTGTAGTAGTGTAGTGTAGTGTATAGTGTAGTAGTGTATAGTGTAGTAGTGTATAGTGTAGTAGTGTATAGTGTAGTGTATAGTGTATAATGTAATGTATAGTGTATTAGTGTATAGTGTAGTAGTGTATAGTGTAGTAGTGTATAGTGTAGTAGTGAGTGTAGTAGTGTATAGTGTAGTAGTGTATAGTGTAGTAGTGTATAGTGTAGTGTAGTAGTGTATAGTGTAGTAGTGTATAGTGTAGTAGTGTATAGTGTAGTGTATAGTGTATAATGTAATGTATAGTGTATTAGTGTATAGTGTAGTAGTGTATAGTGTAGTGTATAGTGTAGTAGTGTATAGTGTAGTAGTGTATAGTGTAGTATTGTATAGTGTAGTAGTGTATAGTGTAGTAGTGTATAGTGTAGTAGTGTATAGTGTAGTAGTGTATAGTGTAGTAGTGTATAGTGTAGTGTAGTAGTGTAGTGTATAGTGTAGTGTATAGTGTAGTAGTGTATAGTGTAGTAGTGTATAGTGTAGTAGTGTATAGTGTAGTAGTGTATAGTGTAGTAGTGTATAGTGTAGTAGTGTATAGTGTAGTAGTGTATAGTGTAGTAGTGTATAGTGTAGTAGTGTATAGTGTAGTAGTGTATAGTGTAGTGTATAGTGTAGTAGTGTATAGTGTATAATGTAATGTATAGTGTATTAGTCAGTTTAACACGTAGGCTTTCGCGACCAATATTATTCATAATAAAGGTTTTTGGGTTAGATCGCGTTTATTTATAAATGTGTCGTAACCCTCCACCACCCGACACGGCCAATCAGCAAAGATAAGTGTCACGTTGACAAAAGACAAATAATTCACTACTTCAGCCCACCGGTGTGTTGAAGAGTTAATCCACATTTACAGTTTGAGTACGACGTTTCGCTGGTAAATACTTCCAGCATCATCGGGCAATTCGCCAGAATGGTAAAGCCCTCGCTTGCTCCCGGTTTTATATAGAGCAGCAGGGTGACGTCATCACTTAACTCATCAGGTGCAGTGATTAGAGGCGTAGGGGGGGGGGGTAATGTAATTATATAATCGATTAGTAATCAGTCATTGGTTATGATTAGTAATGAGTTGTAGATTAGTAATTCTTTAAATCAAAATGTAATGTGTATTATTTAATAATACGCTTCCAGGCCGCACTGAGCCGGTAGCTGTCAGAGCGATTAAAGTTATTCTTGTTCCTCTCAATTTCAATGGATTCTCTAATTAGTCTTTGCCAGTAATAATTAGTTTTACACACCACTGCAACATTGTCAAAATCAATTGAGTGTCCTTGTTGACAAGCATGTTCTGCCACTGCCGACAGTTGTGTTTGAGATAATTTTATATTTCTCTGATGTTCTTTTAGTCTTACGCTGATGTTACGTCCCGTCTGCCCAATGTAGCAGCTGCCACATGAACAATTAATCCGATATACACCTTCTGTTGATAGTTTAGGTAATGCGTCTTTAGTGCAAGATACTAGTTTTTGAATTTTGTGTACTGTACCAAATCTTACTGTAATGTTTTGCTTTTGCAAAACGCGGGCTAATTTGTCAGTTACTCCTGAGATATATGGAATTTTTATTGTTTTAACAATCTGGTCGCTTTCAGTAGTATTGCTTTGCGATCGTGATTTGGCATTCAGTGCTCTGTTAATTTGAGCATTATTGTAGCCATTAATCGCTCTGACAGCTACCGGCTCAGTGCGGCCTGGAAGCGTATTATTAAATAATACACATTACATTTTGATTTAAAGAATTACTAATCTACAACTCATTACTAATCATAACCAATGACTGATTACTAATCGATTATATAATTACATTACCCCCCCCCCCTACGCCTCTAATCACTGCACCTGATGAGTTAAGTGATGACGTCACTCTTCTGCTCTATATAAAACCGGGAGCAAGCGAGGGCTTTACCATTCTGGCGAATTGCCCGATGATGCTGGAAGTATTTACCAGCGAAACGTCGTACTCAAACTGTAAATGTGGATTAACTCTTCAACACACCGGTGGGCTGAAGTAGTGAATTATTTGTCTTTTGTCAACGTGACACTTATCTTTGCTGATTGGCCGTGTCGGGTGGTGGAGGGTTACGACACATTTATAAATAAACGCGATCTAACCCAAAAACCTTTATTATGAGTTAGTGGTGGTGTTGGTGGTAATGTTAGTGTTGGTGATGTCAATGGTGGTGATGTTAGTGGTGGTGATGTTAGTGGTGGTGATGTTAGTGGTGGTGGAAGTGTTGGTGGTGGTGTTAGTGGTGGTGATGTTAGTGTTGGTGGTGTTAGTGGTGGTGATGTTAGTGGTGGTGGTGGTGTTAGTGGTGGTGGTGGTGATGGTGGTGATGTTAGTGGTGGTGGTGTTAGTGTTGGTGGTGTTAGTGGTGGTGGTGGTGTTAGTGGTGGTGGTGGTGTTAGTGTTGGTGGTGTTAGTGGTGGTGGTGTTAGTGGTGGAGATGTTAGTGGTGGTGGTGTTAGTGGTGGTGGTGATGTTAGTGTTGGTGGTGTTAGTGGTGGTGATGTTAGTGGTGTTGGTGGTGGTGTTGTTAGTGATGGTGGTGTTAGTGGTGGTGGTGTCAGTGGTGGTGGTTTTGGTGGTCTTAGTGGTGGTGGTGTTACTGGTGGTGATGTTAGTGGTGGTGATGTTAGTGGTGGTGGTGGTAGTGTTGGTGGTGGTGTTAGTGTTGGTGATGTTAGTGTTGGTGGTGTTAGTAGTGGTGGTGTTAGTGGTAGTGTTAATGGTGGTGGTGTTAGTGGTGGTGGTGTTAGTGGTGGTGATGTTAGTGGTGGTGGTGTTAGTGGTGGTGGTGTTAGTGGTGGTGATGTTAGTGTTGGTGATGTTAGTGGTGGTGATGTTAGTGGTGGTGGTGTTAGTGGTGATGGTGTTAGTGGTGGTGGTGTTAGTGTTGGTGATGTTAGTGTTGGTGATGTTAGTGGTGGTGGTGTTGGTGGTGGTGGTGTTAGTGGTGGTGATGTTAGAGGTGGTGGTGGTGTTAGTGGTGGTGTTAGTGGTGGTGGTGTTAATGGTGGTGGTGTTAGTGGTGGTGGGGATGTTAGTGGTGGTGATGTTAGTGGTGGTGGTGGTGTTGGTGGTGGTGTTGGTGGTGGTGATGTTAGTGGTGGTGATGTTTGTGGTGGTGGTGGTGTTGGTGGTGATGTTAGTGGTGGTGGTGTTAGTGGTGGTGGTGTTAGTGGTGGTGGTGGTGTTAGTGGTGGTGGTGGTGTTAGTGGTGGTAGTGGTGGTGGTGTTAGTGGTGGTGGTGGTGTTAGTGGTGGTGGTGTTAGTGGTGGTGGTGTTAGTGGTGGTGTTGTTAGTGGTGGTGGTGTTAGCGTTGGTGGTGTTGGTGGTGGTCTTAGTAGTGGTGGTGTTAGTGGTGGTCTTAGTAGTGGTGGTGTTAGTGGTGGTGATGTTAGTGGTGGTGGTGTTAGTGGTGGTGGTGTTAGTGTTGGTGATGTTAGTGTTGGTGATGTTAGAGGTGGTGATGTTAGTGGTGGTGATGTTAGTGGTGGTGATGTTAGTGGTGGTGGTGTTAGTGGTGGTGGTGTTAGTGGTGGTGATGTTAGTGGTGGTGATGTGAGTGGTGGTGGTGTTAGTGGTGATGTTAGTGGTGGTGGTGTTAGTGGTGGTGTTAGTGGTGGTGATGTTAGTGGTGGTGTTAGTGGTGGTGGTGTTAGTGGTGGTGGTGTTAGTGGTGGTGATGTTAGTGGTGGTGATGTTAGTGGTGGTGGTGTTAGTGGTGATGTTAGTGGTGGTGGTGTTAGTGGTGGTGGTGTAAGTGGTGGTGGTGTTAGTGGTGGTGTTAGTGGTGGTGGTGTTAGTGTTGGTGATGTTAGTGGTGGTGGTGTTAGTGGTGGTGGTGGTGGTGGTGGTGTTGGTGGTGTTAGTGGTGGTGGTGGTGTTAGTGGTGATGTTAGTGGTGGTGGTGGTGTTAGTGTTGGTGATGTTAGTGGTGATGTTAGTGGTGGTGATGTTTGTGTTGGTGATGTTAGTGGTGATGTTAGTGGTGGTGATGTTAGTGGTGGTGGTGTTAGTGTTGGTGATGTTAGTGGTGGTGATGTTAGTGGTGGTGGTGTTGGTGGTGTTAGTGGTGGTGGTGGTGGTGTTAGTGGTGGTGATGTTAGTGGTGGTGATGTTAGTGGTGGTGGTGTTAGTGTTGGTGATGTTAGTGGTGATGTTTGTGGTGGTAATGTTAGTGGTGGTGATGTTAGTGGTGGTGATGTTAGTGTTGGTGGTGTTAGTGTTGGTGATGTTAGTGTTGGTGATGTTAGTGTTGGTGGTGTTAGTGGTAGTGGTGTTAGTGGTGGTGGTGTTAGTAGTGGTGGTGTTAGTGGTGGTGATGTTAGTGGTGGTGATGTTAGTGGTGGTGATGTTAGTGGTGGTGATGTTAGTGGTGGTGGTGTTAGTGGTGTTAATGGTGGTGATGTTAGTGGTGGTGTTAGTGGTGGTGGTGTTAGTGGTGGTGGTGTTAGTGGTGGTGTTTGTGGTGGTAATGTTAGTGTTGGTGATGTTAGTGTTGCTAATTCCTTTGTCAAGGCGCTTTGTTTCTTCTCACACAGCTTAAAAGGTCGCGATCTGAGCGTGGCTGTGTTCACTCCAGCGCTGTCCTCCAGACAATCTCGTCCCTTCACCTGATGAAGGCCGCTTGTGTCGTGGCCGAAACGTCGTGAGAATTTTAATATTTCATTTTATTAATTTATAATTGTTATCCTCATTCTACGTGGTGGTGACTTCACCGAAAGAACCAAAGAAGATGAATCCTCGCACTCACGAATGCTTTAAACAAGTTTAACACGTAGAAGGCTTTCGCGACCAATATTATTCATAATAAAAGTTTTTTTGGGTTAGATCGCCACGTTATTTATAAATGTGTCGTAACCCTCCACCACCCGACACGGCCAATCAGCAAAAAAAGTGTCACGTTGACAAAAGACACAAAATAGTTCACTACTTTAGCCCACCGGTGTGTTGTTGAAGAGTGAATCCACAACATTTACAGTTTGAGTTGTACGACGTTGGATGTATTTACCAGCGAAACGTCGTACAACTCAAACTGTAAATGTTGTAGAGATTCACTCTTCAACAACACACCGGTGGGCTAAAGTAGTGAACTATTTTGTGTCTTATGTCAACGTGACACTTTGTTTTGCTGATTGGCCGTGTCGGGTGGTGGAGGGTTACGACACATTTATAAATAAAAACACGATCTAACCCACCAAAAACCTTTATTATGAATGCTTTAAATCGTAACCAAAAAAAAAGGATTCGAGTTTTAATAATAGGCGATTTAAAAAAAAAATGTTTAATATAATTTAGGTGGTGGTGGTGGTGGTGGTGGTTGGGGGGCCCATTCACACAACATCATTCCGATCGCCGCTGTGACGGAGAGCTAGCGGCGATCTGAACCGGCGAGACTCGGGGAAACTTGTGGAAAATAAAGACGTCTGCCTCTGCATCCTCTTCACCACGCTCGCAAACAAAGGCACGCGCACACACACACGCCATAGATACGCACGTATATATATTTATATTTACGTATTTTTTGTTTTTTACACGTCAAATATTAATAACATATTTACAGCGAGCAAAAATACTTTAATAGTTATGACCGCCCACCCCCCTGACAGAAGAAATTCACGGGCTGATCGTAGCATCAAGAAGATGGGAATTGGTGTTAGTGCAGTGTCTAACTAGCAATGTCTCACTATCCAGTGTCTAACTAGCAATGTCTCACTATCCAGTGTCTAACTAGCAGTGTCTCACTACCCAGTGTCTCACTAGCAGTGTCTAACTAGCAGTGTCTCACTACCCAGTGTCTCACTACCCAGTGTCTCACTACCCAGTGTCTCACTACCCAGTGTCTCACTAGCAGTGTCTCACTACCCAGTGTCTCACTACCCAGTGTCTCACTACCCAGTGTCTCACTACCCAGTGTCTCACTAGGAGGGAATGACCGTGGCCGAGAAGACCTGAAGTTTAGTGCGGAGCGACAGACCAGGTAGCTTCCACACAGCGTTACACAACCGATGAAAAGATATTGCCGCTCGACTGATTTGGAGTGAGACCTCTGCTGTTAAACTGGAGCCAGTCATAAGCACACTGCCCAGTTATGGGAAACTCTCCACTCTCTCCACAACTGCCCCATCACCGATTGGGAGTTGTGGGGGTGGAGTGTCCGATGGTTCAAAATACCCAGGCAGGTGCTTAGTTTTGGTGGGGCTGATGATAAGGCCCCATCTCTCCAACTCCTCCTCTGAATGAGCAGCTATTACCAAATCATCAGCATACATAACGTGGTTGAGCAATAGGGAGCCATCCTTTGACCGCACCCGGGCATCGATCAGCCTCCCATTATATCCGTACCATATGGAGATTCCCCCGGTACAGCTATTGAAGGCTTCACGAACTACGTGGTCAAAATAGATGTTAAATAATGTGGGAGCCAGAGGACATCCCTGTCGCACCCCAAGGTGTACAGGGAATGGCTCCGACTCCCGGCCACGTAGTTTTACCCGGGCCCGCTCACCATCATGAAGGTCCTTAATGATCGTGAGCAGTGGGTCAGGGACTCCAAAAGCACGAAGAACAACCCAGAGCCAAGGCCTACTGATGGTATCATAGGCCTTGACCTGGTCGATAAAGCAGAGATGTAAGTCTTGTTGGAATTCCCTACACCTCTGCTGTAGCAGACGGACAGAAAATATGGCATCTGTGCAGGACCGCCCTTTCCTGAAACCGCATTGGGGCTCCGCAAGCCTCTCCTCAGCGTGCCTGGCAAGGCGATGCTGAATAATCCTTGCCAGGACCTTTCCCGGCACACTGAGGAGTGAGATGCCCCTGTAGTTGTTACAGTCTGTGCGGTCCCCCTTCTTAAAGAGGGGGACCACCAGGGCATCCTTCCAATCCTGCGGAACCCGTCCAAGACACTAAACCACAAATAAAATACACACACACACACACACATAGACACAGACACACACAGACACACACAGACACACAGAGACACACACACAGAGACACACAGACACACACACACACACAGACACACAGACACACACACACACAGAGACACACACACAGAGACACACAGACACACACATAGACACACACACACAGACACACGCACACACATAGACACACAGACACACACACATATACACTGCTACACTACACTATACACTACTACATTACTATATCACTACCCACATCACCCATCCAGATCACTACCCACTAACCACACCGAATCAACAAAAACATCAACTAACATCACATCAACTAACATCAACTAACACAACATCAACTAACACAACATCAACTAACATCAACTAACATCAACTAACATCACATCAACTAACACAACATCAACTAACATCAACTAACACAACATCAACTAACATCAACTAACATCAACTAACATCACATCAACTAACACAACATCAACTAACATCAACTAACATCAACTAACACAACATCAACTAACCACACCACATCAGCTCCGTGAGTGAGTCAGCCCAGCTCCACCCCCAGCTCCACCCCCAGCTCCACCCCCAGCTCCACCCCCAGCTCCACTCCCAGCTCCACTCCCAGCTCCACCCAGCTCCACCCCCCCAGCTCCACCCAGCTCCACTCCCAGCTCCACTCCCAGCCCCACCCAGCTCCACCCCCCCAGCTCCACCCAGCTCCACTCCCAGCTCCACCCCAGCTCCACCCCAGCTCCACCCCAGCTCCACCCCCAGTTCCACCCAGCTCCACCCCAGCCCCACCCCAGCCCCACCCCAGCTCCACTCCCAGCTCCACCCCAGCTCTACCCCAGCTCCACCCCCGGCTCCACCCCCAGCTCCACCCCCAGCTCCACCACCACCAGGTTAAGAGACGACACAGCTCCACCCACCCCAGCTCCACCACCCACACCACCAGGTTAAGAGACGACACAGCTCCACCCACACCACCCACTCCACCAGGACCACCTTAAGACACAACACAGCTCCACCAGCACCACCCACTCCACCAGGACCACCTTAAGACACAACACAGCTCCACCAGCACCACGTTAAGACACAACACAGCTCCACCACCACGTTAAGACACAACACAGCTCCACCACCACCCAGCTCCACCAGGTTAAGACACGACACAGCTCCACGTTAAGACACAACACAGCTCCACGTTAAGACACAACACAGCTCCACGTTAAGACACAACACAGCTCCACCACCACCCCAGCTCCACCCCAGCTCCACCCCCAGCTCCACCCCAGCTCCACCCAGCACCACCACGTTAAGACACAACACAGCTCCACCACCACCCACACCACCACGTTAAGACACGACACAGCTCCACCAGCACCACGTTAAGACACGACACAGCTCCACCAGCACCACGTTAAGACACAACACAGCTCCACCCCACCCACCACCACCCCAGCTCCACCCCAGCTCCACCCCCAGCTCCACCCCAGCTCCACCCACACCACCAGGTTAAGACACAACACAGCTCCACCCACACCACCACGTTAAGACACGACACAGCTCCACGTTAAGACACAACACAGCTCCACCACGTTAAGACACAACACAGCTCCACCACCAGGTTAAGACACAACACAGCTCCTCCACCACCACCCCAGCTCCACCCCAGCTCCACCCCCAGCCCCACCCCCAGCTCCACCCACATCTCCACCACGTTAAGACACAACACAGCTCCACCCACACCACCACGTTAAGACACGACACAGCTCCACCACCACCCCAGCTCCACCCCCAGCTCCACCCCAGCTCCACCCCCAGCTCCACCCCCAGCTCCACCCACCCACACCACCACCACGTTAAGACACAACACAGCTGTCCACGTGGACGTAGAGGGCCTCGTTGTACTCCGGCTCGTAGCCCAGGCGCTGGCTGACCGCGGCCTGGCACGAGGACAGCGGCAGCTCAGCCTCCCACTCGTGGCTGAAGGGGGTCCACTTCACGTAGAGATCACTCTCGGCAGACGAGAAGAGGGCCTCCGAGAGCCCGCACGGATTCTTGCGGCTGAACGCAGCTCGCACGGAGCGGCGGAGGTCCTTGGGGGCACACGCCACCTGGTGGAGGGTGGTGGAGGGTGGTAGGGAGATGTTGACTACCTCGCCGGGGGTACACAGGAGGTCCGTGGGGTTCGATCATAGACACTGTGAGATGTTGACTACATCATAGACACTGGGAGATGTTGAATACCTCGCCTGGGGTACACAGCGAGTCCGTGAGTTAGATCATAGATACTGTGAGATGTTGACTACCTCGCCGGGTGCACAGGAGGTCCGTGGGATTGATCGCTGACACTGTGAGATGTTGACTACCTCGCCTGGTACACAGGAGGTCGTGAAAGACCCTGTGAGATGTTGACTACCTCGCTTGGTACACACGAAGTCCGTGGGTTCGATCATAGATACTGTGAGATGTTGACTACCTCGCCGGATACACAGGGAGTCCGTGAGATTGATCATAGATACTGTGAGATGTTGACTACCTCGCCTGGTCTACAGGAGGTCGTGGGTTAGATCATAGATACTGTGAGATGTTGACTACATCATAGACACTGTGAGATGTTGACTACCTCGCCGAGTACACAGGGAGTCCGTGGGTTGGATCGCTGACACTGGGAGATGTTGACAACATCATAGACACTGTGAGATGTTGACTACCTCGCCTGGTACACAGGGAGTCCGTGGGATCGATCGCTGACACTGTGAGATGTTGACTACCTCGCTGGGTACACAGGGAGTCCGTGGGATCGATCACTGACACTGTGAGATGTTGACTACCTCGCTGGGTACACAGGGAGTCCGTGGGATCGATCACTGACACTGTGAGATGTTGACTACCTCGCTGGGTACACAGGGAGTCCGTGGGATCGATCACTGACACTGTGAGATGTTGACAACATCATAGACACTGTGAGATGTTGACTACCTCGCCTGGTACACAGGGAGTCCGTGGGATCGATCGCTGACACTGTGAGATGTTGACTACCTCGCCGGGGTACACAGGGAGTCCGTGGGATCGATCACTGACACTGTGAGATGTTGACTACCTCGCTGGGTACACAGGGAGTCCGTGGGATCGATCACTGACACTGTGAGATGTTGACAACATCATAGACACTGTGAGATGTTGACTACCTCGCCTGGTACACAGGGAGTCCGTGGGATCGATCGCTGACACTGTGAGATGTTGACTACCTCGCCGGGGTACACAGGGAGTCCGTGGGATCGATCGCTGACACTGGGAGATGTTGACAACATCATAGACACTGTGAGATGTTGACTACCTCGCTGGGTACACAGGGAGTCCGTGGGATCGATCGCTGACACTGTGAGATGTTGACTACATCATAGACACTGTGACATGTTGACTACCTCTCCGCGTACACAGGAGGTCCGTGGGTTTGATCGCTGACACTGTGAGATGTTGACTACCTCGCCGGGTGCACAGGAGGTCCGTGGGATCGATCATAGATACTGTGAGATGTTGACTACCTCGCCTGGCCTACAGGAGGTCGTGGGTTAGATCATAGATACTGTGAGATGTTGACTACATCATAGACACTGTGAGATGTTGACTACCTCGCCAGGTACACCGGAAGTCCGTGGGATTGATCATAGATACTGTGAGATGTTGACTACCTCGCCTGGTCTACAGGAGGTCGTGGGTTAGATCATAGATACTGTGAGATGTTGACTACATCATAGACACTGTGAGATGTTGACTACCTCGCTGGGTATACAGGAGGTCCGTGGGATCGATCGCTGACACTGGGAGATGTTGACTACATCATAGACACTGTGAGATGTTGACTACCTCGCCGGGTACACAGGGAGTCCGTGGGATCGATCGCTGACACTGTGAGATGTTGACTACCTCGCCGGGGTCCACAGGGAGTCCGTGGGTTCGATCGCTAACACTGTGAGATGTTGACTACCTCGCCGGGTACACAGGGAGTCCGTTGGATCGATCGCTGACACTGGGAGATGTTGACTACATCATAGACACTGTGAGATGTTGACTACCTCGCTGGGTACACAGGAGGTCGTGAAAGACCCTGTGAGATGTTGACTACCTCGCCTGGTGCACAGGAGGTCCGTGGGATTGATCGCTGACACTGTGAGATGTTGACTACCTCGCCTGGTACACAGGGAGTCCGTGGGATCGATCACTGACACTGTGAGATGTTGACTACATCATAGACACTGTGAGATGTTGACTACCTCGCCGGGTACACAGGGAGACCGTTGGATCGATCGCTAACACTGTGAGATGTTGACTACCTCGCCTGGTTCACAGGAGGTCGTGAAAGACCCTGTGAGATGTTGACTACCTCGCTTGGTACACACGAAGTCCGTGGGTTCGATCATAGATACTGTGAGATGTTGACTACCTCGCCGGATACACAGGGAGTCCGTGAGATTGATCATAGATACTGTGAGATGTTGACTACCTCGCCTGGTCTACAGGAGGTCGTGGGTTAGATCATAGATACTGTGAGATGTTGACTACATCATAGACACTGTGAGATGTTGACTACCTCGCCGGGTACACAGGAGGTCGTGGGTTAGATCATAGATACTGTGAGATGTTGACTACCTCGCCAGGTACACAGGGAGTCCGTGGGATTGATCATAGATACTGGGAGATGTTGACTACCTCGCCGGGTACACAGGGAGTCCGTGGGATCGATCATAGACCCTGTGAGATGTTGACTACCTCGCCTGGTATACAGGAAGTCCGTGGGTTAGATCATAGATACTGTGAGATGTTGAATACCTCGCCGGGGTACACAGGAGGTCCGTGGGATCGATCATAGATACTGTGAGATGTTGACTACCTCGCCGAGTACACAGGGAGTCCGTGGGATCGATCGCTGACACTGTGAGATGTTGACTACATCATAGACACTGTGAGATGTTGACTACCTCTCCGGGTACACAGGAGGTCCGTGGGTTTGATCGCTGACACTGTGAGATGTTGACTACCTCGCCGGGTACACAGGAAGTCCGTGGGATTGATCATAGATACTGTGAGATGTTGACTACCTCGCCTGGTCTACAGGAGGTCGTGGGTTAGATCATAGATACTGTGAGATGTTGACTACATCATAGACACTGTGAGATGTTGACTACCTCGCCAGGTACACAGGAAGTCCGTGAGGTCCATCATAGATACTGTGAGATGTTGACTACCTCGCCAGGTACACAGGGAGTCCGTGAGTTCCATCATAGATACTGTGAGATGTTGACTACCTCGCCGGATACACAGGGAGTCCGTGAGTTCCATCATAGACACTGTGAGATGTTGACTACCTCGCCGGGTACACAGGAGGTCCTTGGGAATGATCGCTGACACTGGGAGATGTTGACTACCTCGCCGGGTACACAGGGAGTCCGTGGGATTGATCATAGACCCTGTGAGATGTTGAATACCTCGCCTGGTACACAGGAGGTCCGTGGGATCGATCACAGACCCTGTGAGATGTTGACTACCTCGCCTGGTTCACAGGAGGTCGTGAAAGACCCTGTGAGATGTTGACTACCTCGCCAGGTACACAGGAGGTCCGTGGGATCGATCGCTGACGCTGTGAGATGTTGACTACCTCGCCTGGTGCACAGGAGGTCCGTGGGTTCGATCGCTGACGCTGTGAGATGTTGACTACCTCGCCTGGCCTACAGGAGGTCGTGGGTTAGATCACAGACCCTGTGAGATGTTGACCACCTCGCCTGGTACACAGGAGGTCGTGGGTTAGATCACAGACCCTGTGAGATATTGACTACCTTGCCTGATACACAGGAGGTCGTGAGTTAGATCACAGACCCTGTGAGATGTTGACCACCTCGCCTGGTACACAGGAGGTCGTGGGTTCGATCACAGACACCGTGAGATGTTGACTACCTCGCCTGGTCTACAGGAGATCGTGGGTTCGATCACAGACCCTGTGAGATGTTGACTACCTCGCCTGGTACACAGGAGGTCGTGAAAGACCCTGTGAGATGTTGACTACCTCGCTAGGTATACAGGAGGTCGGTGGGTTCGATCGCTGACACTGTGAGATGTTGAATACCTCGCCTGGTTCACAGGAGGTCGTGAAAGACCCTGTGAGATGTTGACTATCTCGCCAGGTACACAGGGAGTCCGTGGGATCGATCGCTGACACTGTGAGATGTTCACTACCTCGCCAGGTACACAGGAAGTCCGTGGGTTCGATTGCTACCTTGCCTGGTGTACAGGAGGTCGTGAGTTTGATCATAGACACTGTGAGATGTTGACTACCTCGCCCGGTACACAGGAGGTCGTGGGTTCGATCACAGACCCTGTGAGATGTTGACTACCTCGCCTGGTACACAGGAGGTCGTGGGTTCGATCACAGACCCTGTGAGATGTTGACTACCTCGCCTGGTACACAGGAAATCCGTGGGATCGATCGCTGACCCTGTGAGATGTTGACTACCTCGCCTGGTACACAGGAGGTCGTGGGTTCGATCGCTAACACTGTGAGATGTTTACTACCTCGCCTGGTCTGCAGGAGGTCCGTGGGTTCGATGCCGTGAGCTTGTGAGATGTTGACTACATCGCCTGGTCTACAGGAGGTCGTGGGTTCGATCACAGACCCTGTGAAATGTTCACTACCTCGCCAGGTACACAGGAGGTTGTGGTATAGATCGCTAACACTGTGAGATGTTGACTACCTCGCCTGGTATACAGGAAGTCGTAGGTTCGATCGCTAACACTGTGAGATGTTGACTACCTCGCCTGGTACACAGGAAGTCGTGGGATTGATCACAGACCCTGTGAGATGTTGACTACCTCGCCTGGTATACAGGAGGTCGTGGGTTCGATCCCAGACCCTGTGAGATGTTGAATACCTCGCCTGGCCTACAGGAGGTCGTGAGTTCGACCCATAGACTCATCATCACACAGAGACCCGTAGTCTCATCATCCAGAGACCCATAGACTCACCACACAGAGACCCATAGACTCAAAACACAGAGATCCACCACACCACCACACCACCATCCCTGCCACACCACCACCACCACACCGCCACACACACACACAGACCCACCACAACAAAAACACAAACACACAGACACACACACATAGACACACAGACAAACAACAACAACCGCCATTCGCCACAAAGTGACGGTGACGTCACCACGACGCTTGTGCCAGGCTATGTGCACCTTGAGGCCACGTGAAGTGTCGAACGCCCGCTGGCAGGAAATCACGGGGCAGACCCAGGTGCCACGGGTCGACTGACTGAGATGACTGGCTGATGCACCACCTGTGCCCCCTACTGTGCCAACCTGCTGTGCTTTAGCCACCCGGCGCTCTGCTCATTGTTGTGAGTGTCGCTCCTCCGCCCTCCGTTGTTGTTGGATGGTGACTGCCTCCAACTGCCCAGTAGCGTCCTTCACGAGCCTCCTCCACAGAGGCCGATCTTGACACTGCTGTTACCAGTCATCGGCAAGTCCACTCAGCTCCACGTCCTCCTGTACCACATCACTCCATCTCTTCTCTAGCCCGTGCCGCGCCCGTTTAGCCCCCTCGATCCGGCCGAACAAAAGCTGTTTTGGCATGCGGTGGCTGGGCATGCGGGCTACATGACCCAGCCATCGCAGCCTTGCCTGCCGGAGGAGCTCACCGATGGGACCTTGCCCAAATCTTTCAAGGATTTGTGAGCTCCTCACACAATCCAGCCTGGTTAAACCAAGAATGGATCGTAGTCAGGCTAGCCTAATGTAGGGAGGGAATGACCGTGGCCGAGACGACCTGAAGCTTAGTGTGGAGCAAAAGACCAGGTAGCTTCCACACACCGTTACACAACCGATGAAAATATATTGCCGCTCGACTGATTCGGAGTGAGACCTCTGCTGTTAAACTGGAGCCGGTCATAAGCACACTGCCCAGGTATGGGAAACTCTCCACTCTCTCCACAACTGCCCCATCACCGATTGGGAGGTGTGGAGGTGGAGTGTCCGATGGTACAAAATATCCAGGCAGGTGCTTAGTTTTGGTGGGGCTGATGGTAAGGCCCCACCTCTAAGTGGCACGCTCCAGTCTCAGCAGCTGCGTCTCCAACTCCTCCTCTGACTGAGCAGCTATTACCAAATCATCGGCATACATAACGTGGTTGACCAATAGGGAGCCATCCCTTGACCGCACCCGGGCATCGATCAGCCTCCCATTATATCTGTACCATATGGAGATTCCCCCGGTACAGCTATTGAAGGCTTCACGAACTACGTGGTAAAAATAGATGTTAAATAATGTGGGAGCCAGAGGACATCCCTGTCGCACCCCAAGGTGTACAGAGAATGGCTCTGACTCCCGGCCACGTAGTTTTACCAGGGCCTGCTCACCATCATGAAGGTCCTTAATGATCGTTAGCAGAGGGTCAGGGACTCCAAAAGCACGAAGAACATTCCAGAGCCTAAGGCCTACTGATGGTTTCATAGGCCTTGACCAGGTCAATAAAGCAGAGATGTAGGTCTTGCTGGAATTCCCTACACCTCTGCTGTAGCATACGGACAGAAAATATGGCATCTGTGCAGGACCGCCCTTTCCTGAAACCGCATTGGGGCTCCGCAAGCCTCTCCTCAGCGTGCCTGGCAAGGCGATGATGAATAATCCTTGCCAGCACCTTTCCCGACACACTGAGGAGTGAGATGCCCCTGTAGTTGTTACAGTCTGTGCGGTCCCCCTTCTCAAAGAGGGGGACCACTAGGGCATCGTTCCAATCCTGCGGAACCCGTCCAGTGGTCCAGACTGTTGTTATGTTGTCATATAGGGCAGTCTGTACACAAACGGCACCCTCCCTCAGCATTTCGCTTGGGAGATCATCTCTGCCCGCTGTCTTTCCTGGTCTCAGACTCCGGATCACCTTCAGTACATCCTCAACAGATGGCACCTCAGCCAGCCACTCACAGGGGGTGACTTCTTCCAATATTTGAGGCACCGCAGCCTCAGCAGGGTCATCCTCACTTTGTGCCACGATGTTTTCCTGGCTGAGGGATTTTCCCTCCCCCAGGACCTCACAGAAATGCTCAGCAAATCTGCAAACCTATTCGTGGGGGTCGGAGATTGGATCACCATTTTTTCCCCTAATGATGGTAATAGGTGTGGTGCTGCAGGTTACCTTTTTGATGGAGTTAAATAGAGATTTGTGATCATGGGCCACTGAGGCAGACTCCATCTCCTCAGCAACCCGCGACCCCCACCTATCCTTGCAGCACCTCACGGCTCTCCGATCCTCTGAGCGAAGGCTGTGGTAAGCCTCCTCATTCTCTGACGTGGGATTCTGTAGCCGATGAGAGTGGGCCTGTCGCTTCTTCTCAACTATGCTGAAGACCTCTTCTGTCATCAGATAACTGAGACCAGGCCACTTTAGGTTGGAATGGGGTCCTGGGTGTACACCCACCACCGGAGTGGAAGAATGGTAGGCGCATCTTACAGATGACTAGTCGATGGTCAGAGGGCAGATCAGCTCCACGGTAGGTCCTGGTGTCAAGGACATGGGCTCGCATCCGCTGTTCCGTCACTATGTAGTCCAGCAGATGTTCTTGCTTGGACCCGGCATGCATCCATGATGTTGTGTGGATGTGCCAATGCCAGAATAGTGTGTTGGTAATTACAAGCCCATGGGCTGCACAAAAATCTAGGAGCCTCCTACCATTGTTATTGAGCTGATCTGGCCCATGCTCTCCAATCACTCCAGACCAGGTGCCAGCATCATGACCAACTCGGGCATTGAAGTCACCCAACAAGATGACTCTATCCCGAGGTGCCACTTTAGCCAGCACCTGTGACAGGAGGTCATAGCAGGCATCTGACTCATCGGCTTTGCCTGCATCCCTCCACGGATGTTCGTCTTCGGTGGGGGCATAAGTAACCATGACCACCACTCCTCTCCTCCGGTTGATGGGAAGGCGAGCCCAAAGTAGCCTGGGGCTCACAGCTTCCCACACCTCACAGCCACGCTCCCACGCCCCCTTCATTCTTTTGTTCAAATGAAGAGCCACACCCTGCTGTTTGTTAGTCTGCTGCCCCGAGTAGAGGACTGTCCACCCCTCATGGTGGCAGGAGCCAGAACCGGTCTACCGGACCTCCTGAATGCCGCATAGATCCAGGCGGTACCGGTCCAGCTCCCGACAGAGGAGTGGCAGCCTCTCCTCCGCGGTGAGCGTTCGAACATTCCACGTGGCCACCCGTAGTGGCTTTTCGTTGTTTCTGGAGGAGCCCCAGGGTAGAGATTTAATCTCCTGGCTCCGACAATTGGGGTTTGGCCAGGAGACGTCATAGACGCCTGTCCTCCCAGGGACTCCGGCACAAGCTTATTAGTTACATATTTTAGTCGTGGTTTAGTAGTAAATTATTGAAGGTGGAGGGGTTACCAGCCCCTCGCACCCGTCCAGAGCCCCCGTTTAGCCCCTGTGGTGGTCACAGACGCCATGAGGGGAGGAGCCAATCAAAATTGGACCTCCCCCCACAGCATTGTCCACGACAGAGTTGCCCGTCTGGCTCGCGAGGAGGTAGGGGGTTGTTTTTCCCACCACACCACACACACAGAGACCCACCACACCACCACACACACACAGAGACCCACACACACACAGAGACACACACACACAGACCCACACACACACAGACCCACAGACCTACCACACCACCACACTACACACACCACACACACACACCACACACACCACACACACCACACTACACCACACACACCACTACACAACACACACCACACACACCACACACCACACCACACACCACCACACACACACCACTACACCACACAACACACACACACCGCACAGTGACCCACACTACACCACACACCACACACTACACACCACACAACACACACACACACCACACAGTGACCCACACTACACTACACACCATACACACCACACACCACACACCACACACACTATATCACACACACCACACACACCACACAGTGACCCACACTACACTACACCACACTACACCACACACCACACACACACACACAGTGACCCACACCACACACACTACACCACACACACACTACACCACACCACACACCACACTACACCACACACCACACTACACCACACCACACACCACACACTACACCACACACACACCCACACACACTACACTACACCACACCACACACACCACACACACACCACACAGTGACCCACACACACCACACACACACCACTACACACCACACACCACACACACCACACACCACACTACACCACACACCACACTACACCACACCACACACCACACACTACACCACACACACACCCACACACACTACACTACACCACACCACACACACCACACACACACCACACAGTGACCCACACACACCACACACACACCACTACACACCACACACCACACACACCACACACCACACTACACCACACACCACACTACACCACACCACACACCACACACTACACCACACACACACCCACACACACTACACTACACCACACCACACACACCACACACACACCACACAGTGACCCACACACACCACACACACTACACCACACACACACTACACCACACTACACCACACACACCACACCACACACTACACACTACACCACACTATACACACCACACACTACACCACACACACCACACCACACACTACACACTACACCACACTATACACCACACACACTACACACCACACTACACACCACACACACACACCACACACAGAGACCCACACACCATACACACACCACACAGTGACACACACTACACACACACATAGACCCACACACACCACACACACCACACACACACATAGACCCACACTACACACACACACTACACACACACATAGACCCACACCACACACTACACACACCACCCACACCACACACCACCACACACACCACACAGAGACCTGCAGGTAGACGATTTCCTGTGCGTGCCTCGAGGGCGCTGGCCCCTGCGACGATGAGAGGCGTCGAGAGGTTCGGCCACCGCCGGAGGCTGATGAGTAGGACGACTCCTCTGGGCACGAGGAGGATGAGCCTGAGGATGAGCAGGAGGATGAGCCTGAGGATGAGCCTGAGGATGAGCAGGACGACTCCTCAGGGCACGAGTCGGAGGAGGACCCCGAGCCGTGCCCACGAGACCGGCGGCCAACAGCATAGAGGCCCGGAGCATCGGGCACCGTCACCGCGTTGGCTCGGACAGCGGCACGGTACCAGGGGCGGTCCACGAGACGCTGGGCCAGCTCCAGCGCTGGGCGGGGTTAGGGGGGGTTAGGGGTTAGGGGTTAGGGGTTAGGGGTTAGGGCGTGGTTTAGAGGGGGCGTGGTGGTGGTGTGGGTGGTGTATAGTGTAGTAGTGTATAGTGTAGTGTAGTGTATAGTGTAGTAGTGTATAGTGTAGTAGTGTATAGTGTGTAGTGTATAGTGTAGTAGTGTATAGTGTAGTAGTGTATAGTGTAGTGTATAGTGTAGTGTATAGTGTAGTAGTGTATAGTGTAGTAGTGTATAGTGTAGTGTAGTAGTGTAGTAGTGTATTAGTGTATAGTGTAGTAGTGTATAGTGTGTAGTGTATAGTGTAGTAGTGTATAGTGTATAATGTAGTGTATAGTGTAGTGTATAGTGTAGTGTATAGTGTAGTAGTGTATAGTGTAGTAGTGTATAGTGTAGTGTAGTAGTGTAGTAGTGTATTAGTGTATAGTGTAGTAGTGTATAGTGTAGTAGTGTAGTAGTGTATAGTGTAGTAGTGTATAGTGTAGTAGTGTATAGTGTAGTGTAGTAGTGTATAGTGTAGTAGTGTATAGTGTAGTAGTGTATAGTGTAGTAGTGTATAGTGTAGTAGTGTATAGTGTAGTAGTGTATAGTGTATAGTGTAGTGTAGTAGTGTATAGTGTAGTAGTGTATAGTGTAGTAGTGTATAGTGTAGTAGTGTATAGTGTAGTAGTGTATAGTGTAGTAGTGTATAGTGTAGTAGTGTATAGTGTAGTAGTGTATAGTGTAGTAGTGTATAGTGTAGTAGTGTATAGTGTAGTAGTGTATAGTGTAGTAGTGTATAGTGTAGTAGTGTATAGTGTAGTGTATAGTGTAGTAGTGTATAGTGTAGTAGTGTATAGTGTAGTAGTGTATAGTGTAGTAGTGTATAGTTTAGTAGTGTAGTAGTGTATAGTGTAGTAGTGTATAGTGTAGTAGTGTATAGTGTAGTAGTGTATAGTGTAGTGTAGTAGTGTAGTGTATAGTATAGTGTATAGTGTAGTAGTGTATAGTGTAGTAGTGTATAGTGTAGTAGTGTATAGTGTAGTAGTGTATAGTGTAGTAGTGTATAGTGTAGTAGTGTATAGTGTAGTGTATAGTGTAGTAGTGTATAGTGTAGTAGTGTATAGTGTAGTAGTGTATAGTGTAGTAGTGTATAGTGTAGTGTATAGTGTAGTAGTGTATAGTGTAGTAGTGTATAGTGTAGTAGTGTATAGTGTAGTGTATAGTGTAGTAGTGTATAGTGTAGTAGTGTAGTAGTGTATAGTGTAGTAGTGTATAGTGTAGTGTATAGTGTAGTAGTGTATAGTGTAGTAGTGTATAGTGTAGTAGTGTAGTGTAGTAGTGTATAGTGTAGTAGTGTATAGTGTAGTAGTGTATAGTGTAGTAGTGTATAGTGTAGTAGTGTATAGTGTAGTGTATAGTGTAGTAGTGTATAGTGTAGTAGTGTATAGTGTAGTAGTGTATAGTGTAGTAGTGTATAGTGTAGTAGTGTATAGTGTAGTAGTGTATAGTGTAGTAGTGTATAGTGTAGTAGTGTATAGTGTAGTAGTGTATAGTGTAGTAGTGTATAGTGTAGTAGTGTATAGTGTAGTAGTGTATAGTGTAGTAGTGTATAGTGTAGTAGTGTTTAGTGTAGTAGTGTATAGTGTAGTAGTGTATAGTGTAGTAGTGTATAGTGTAGTAGTGTATAGTGTAGTAGTGTATAGTGTAGTAGTGTATAGTGTAGTAGTGTATAGTGTAGTAGTGTATAGTGTAGTAGTGTATAGTGTAGTAGTGTATAGTGTAGTAGTGTATAGTGTAGTAGTGTATAGTGTAGTAGTGTATAGTGTAGTAGTGTATAGTGTAGTAGTGTACAGTGTAGTAGTGTATAGTGTAGTAGTGTATAGTGTAGTAACCCCTCCACCTTCAATTAATTACCACGAAACCACGAGTCAAACTGAAATATCTAACTAATAAGCTTGTGCCGGAGGCCCCGGGGGGAGGGACAGGCGCCAGGAGATTGAATCTCTACCCTCGGGGCTCCTCCAGAAACAACGAAAAGCCACTTCGTGTGGCCACGTGGAATGTTCGAACGCTCACTGCGGAGGAGAGGCTGCCACTCCTCTGTCGGGAGCTGGACCTGTACCGCCTGGATCTCTGTGGCATTCAGGAGGTCCGGTGGACCGGTTCTGGCTCCTGCCACCATGAGGGGTGGACAGTCCTCTACTCGGGGCAGCAGACTGCCAAACAACAGGGTGTGGGTCTTCTTTTGAACAAAAGAATGAAGGGGGCGTGGGAGAGTGGCGGTGAGGTGTGGGAAGCTGTAAGCCCCAGGCTACTTTGGGCTCGCCTTCCCATCAACCGGAGGCGAGGAATGGTGGTCGTGGTTACTTATGCCCCCACCGAAGATGAACATCCGTGGAGGGATGCAGGCAAAGCCGATGAGTCAGATGCCTTCTATGACCTCCTGTCACAGGTGCTGGCTAAAGTGGCCCCTCGGGATAGAGTCATCATGTTGGATGACTTTAATGCCCGAGTTGGTCATGATACTGGCACCTGGTCTGGAGTGATTGGAGGGCATGGGCCAGATCAGCTCAATAACAACGGTAGGAGGCTGCTAGATTTTTGTGCAGCCCATGGGCTTGTAATTACCAACACGCTGTTCCAGCATCAGCGCATCCACACAACATCATGGATGCATGCCGGGTCCAAGCAAGAACATCTGCTGGACTACATAGTGACGGACCAGCGGATGCGAGCCTATGTCCTTGACACCAGGACCTACCGTGGAGCTGATCTGCCCTCTGACCATCGACTAGTCATCTGTAAGATGCGCCTGCCATTCTTCCACTCCGGTGGTGGGTGTACACCCAGGACCCCATTCCGACCTAAAGTGGCCTGGTCTCAGTTATCTGATGAAAGTTGCAAGCGAGAATTTCATCATCGCCTGCGGCTGGGATTGGCATCGACCCCGACTCCTCCTGATGTCGAGGGTAAATGGGCGAGGTTTAGGACTGTGACTCATGCAGCTGCAATGACTGCATTGGGTACGCGGTCCAGACCTCCCCAGAGACCCTGGCTGACAGAGGAGGTGTTCAGGATGGTTGAGAAAAAGTGACAGGCCCACTGTTATCGGCTACAGAATCCCACGTCAGAGAATGAGGAGGCTTACCGCAGCCTTCGCTCGGAGGTTCGGAGAGCCGTGAGGCGCTGCAAGGATGGGTGGTGGTCGCGGGTTGCTGAGGAGATGGAGTCTGCCTCAGTGGCCCGTGATCACAAATCTCTATTTAACTCCATCAAAAAAGTAACCTGCAGCGCCACACCTATTACCATCATTAGGGGAAAAAACGGTGATCCAATCTCCGACCCCCAGGAACAGGTTTGCAGATTTGCTGAGCATTTCTGTGAGGTCCTTGGGGAGGGAAAATCCCTCAGCCAGGAAAACATCGTGGCACAAAGTGAGGATGACCCTGCTGAGGCTGCGGTGCCTCAAACATTGGAAGAAGTCACCCCCTTTGAGTGGCTGGCTGAGGTGCCATCTGTTGAGGAAGTACTGAAGGCGATCCGGAGTCTGAGACCAGGAAAGGCAGCGGCAGAGATGATCTCCCAAGCGAAATGCTGAGGGAGGGTGGCGTTTGTGCACAGACTGCCCTATATGACATCATAACAACGGTCTCGGCCGCTGGACGGGTTCCGCAGGATTGGAAGGATGCCCTGGTGGTCCCCCTCTTTAAGAAGGGGGACCGCACAGACTGTAACAACTACAGGGGCATCTCACTCCTCAGTGTGCCGGGAAAGGTCCTGGCAAGGATTATTCAGCATCGCCTTGCCAGGCACGCTGAGGAGAGGCTTGCGGAGCCCCAATGCGGTTTCAGGAAAGGGCGGTCCTGCACAGATGCCATATTTTCTGTCCGTCTGCTACAGCAGAGGTGTAGGGAATTCCAACAAGACCTACATATCTGCTTTATTGACCTGGTCAAGGCCTATGATACCATCAGTAGGCCTGGGCTCTGGGTCGTTCTTCGTGCTTTTGGAGTCCCTGACCCTCTACTCACGATCATTAAGGACCTTCATGATGGTGAGCGGGCCAGGGTAAAACTACGTGGCCGGGAGTCAGAGCCATTCCCTGTACACCTTGGGGTGCGACAGGGATGTCCTCTGGCTCCCACATTATTTAACATCTATTTTGTCCACGTAGTTCGTGAAGCCTTCAATAGCTGTACCGGGGGAATCTCCATATGGTACAGATATAATGGGAGGCTGATCGATGCCCGGGTGCAGTCAAGGGATGGCTCCCTATTGGTCAACCACGTTATGTATGCTGATGATTTGGTAATAGCTGCTCAGTCAGAGGAGGAGTTGGAGACGCTGCTACTGAGACTGGAGCGTGCTACTAAGAGGTGGGGCCTTACCATCAGCCCCACCAAAACTAAGCACCTGCCTGGGTATTTTGTACCATCGGACACTCCACTCCCACAACTCCCAATCGGTGATGGGGCAGTTGTGGAGAGAGTGGAGAGTTTCCCATACCTGGGTAGTGTGCTTATGACTGGCTCCAGTTTAACAGAAGAGGTCTCACTCCGAATCAGTCAAGCGGCAATATCTTTTCATCGGTTGCGTAACGCTGTGTGGAAGCTACCTGGTCTGTCGCTCCACACTAAGCTTCAGGTCTTCTCGGCCACGGTCATTCCCTCCCTTCTCTACGCTTGCGAAACGTGGACCCCCCTAATGGAACATCTTCTCCGGTTAGAAACATTTAGGCTGGCCTACCTACGATCCATCCTAGGTTTAACCAGACTGGATTGTGTGAGGAGCTCACAAATCCTTGAAAGATCTGGGCAAGGTCCCATCGGTGAGCTCCTCCGGCGGGCAAGGCTGCGATGGCTGGGTCATGTAGCCCGCATGCCCAGCCAACGCATGCCGAAACAACTTTTGTTCGGCCGGATTGAGGGGGCTAAGCGGGCGCGGCACGGGCTAGAGAAGAGATGGAGTGATGTGGTACAGGAGGACGTGGAGCTGAGTGGACTTGCCAATGACTGGTACCAGCGGTGTCAAGATCGACCTCTGTGGAGGAGGCTCGTGAAGGATGCTACTGGGCAGTTGGAGGTAGTCGCCCTCCAACAACAACGGTGGACGGAGGAGCGACGCTCACAACAACGAGCGGAGCGCCGGGTGGCTAAAGCACAGCAGGTTGGCACAGTAGGGGGCACAGGTGGTGCATCAGCCAGTCATCTCAGTCAGTCGACCCGTGGCACCTGGGTCTGCCCCGTGACCTCCTGCCAGCGGGCGTTCGACACTTCACGTGGCCTCAGCGTGCACATAGCCTGGCACAAGCGTCGTGGTGACGTCACCGCCACTTAGTGGCGAATGGCGGTTGTTGTTGTATAGTCTAGTGTAGTAGTGTAGTAGTGTATAGTGTAGTAGTGTATAGTGTAGTAGTGTATAGTGTAGTAGTGTATAGTGTAGTAGTGTATAGTGTAGTAGTGTATAGTGTAGTAGTGTATAGTGTAATAGTGTATAGTGTAGTAGTGTATAGTGTAGTAGTGTATAGTGTAGTGTATAGTGTAGTGTATAGTGTAGTATTGTATAGTGTAGTAGTGTATAGTGTAGTGTATAGTGTAGTAGTGTATAGTGTAGTAGTGTATAGTGTAGTAGTGTATAGTGTAGTGTATAGTGTAGTAGTGTATAGTGTAGTAGTGTATAGTGTAGTAGTGTATAGTGTAGTAGTGTATAGTGTAGTGTATAGTGTAGTGTATAGTGTAGTGTACAGCGTAGTAGTGTATAGTGCAGTGTACAGTGTAGTGTATAGTGTAGTGTATAGTGTAGTGTACAGTGTAGTAGTGTACAGTGTAGTGTACAGTGTAGTGTGGGTCTCCCAGTAGAGTCACCTTCGATGACGTCATTCTCCGTTGTTGGCATGAGGCGCCTCCGGACGGATTCCTTCCAGCTCTGCATCGCTCCATCCATAGCTGTGGGTAGCGGAGACAGAGACACAGACACAGACAGAGACACAGAGAGACAGAGACACAGAGAGAGACACAGAGACACAGAGACACAGACAGACAGAGACACAGACAGACAGAGACACAGAGACAGAGACACAGAGAGAGACACAGACAGACAGAGACACAGAGACACAGACAGAGAGAGACACAGACAGACACAGACAGACAGAGACACAGAGACACAGACAGACAGAGACACAGACAGACAGAGACACAGAGACAGAGCCACAGAGAGAGACACAGACAGACAGAGACACAGACAGAGAGAGACACAGACAGACACAGACAGACAGAGACACAGAGACACAGACAGACAGAGACACAGACAGACAGAGACACAGAGACACAGACAGACAGAGACACAGAGACACAGACAGACAGAGACACAGAGACACAGACAGACAGAGACACAGAGAGAGACACAGACAGACAGAGACACAGACAGAGAGAGAGAGATAGACAGGCCGTTAGCCTCCCTGCAGGTTCAAATTGGCCGTGGCTACAGACACACACACAGACACACACAGACACACACACAGACACACACAGACACACACACACAGACACACACACACATAGACAGACACACACAGACCCACACACACACACAGACACACACACATACACACACACAGACAGACACACACAGACACACACACATACACACACACACATACACACACAGATACACACACACAGATACACACACACAGATACACACACACAGACAAACACACACAGACACACAGACACACACAGACACACACACACACCTACACACACAGACACACACACACAGACACACACACACAGACACACACACACACAGACACACACAGACAGACACACACACACAGACACACACACACACAGACACACTACACAGACAGACACACACACACAGACACACTACACAGACATTACTTAAATACTTATTTCCCTCCTTAAAATGCAAATCAATTTATAACATTTTTGACATGCGTTTTTCTGGATTTTTGTTGTTATTCTGTCTCTCACTGTTCAAATAAACCTACCATTAAAATTATAGACTGATCATTTCTTTGTCAGTGGGAAAACCGTACAAACAATCAGCAGGGGATCAAATACTTTTTTCCCTCACTGTATCTGGGCGTCAAAGTGGCTAGGAAATGTTGACTACCTCGCCTGGTACACAGGAGGTCGTGGGTTCGATCACAGACCCTGTGAGATGTTGACTACCTCGCCTGGTATACAGGAGGTCGTGGGTTCAATCCCAGACCCTGTGAGATGTTGACTACCTCGCCTGGTCTACAGGAGGTCGTGGGTTCTATCACAGACCCTGTTAAATGTTGACTACCTCGCCTGGTATACAGGAGGTCGTGGGTTCGATCCCAGACCCTGTAGGATGTTGACTACCTCGCCCGGTCCACAGGAGGTCATGCGTTCGATCCCTGACACCATGAGATGTTGACTACCTCGCCTGGGATACAGGAGGTCGTGGGTTCGATCTCTGACCCTGTGAGATGTTGACTACCTCGCCTGGTATACAGGAGGTCGTGGGTTCGATCCCAGACCCTGTAGGATGTTGACTACCTCGCCTGGTACACAGGAGGTCGTGGGTTCGATCACAGACCCTGTGAGATGTTGACTACCTCGCCTGGGATACAGGAGGTCGTGGGTTCAATCGATGACCCTGTGAGATGTTGACCACCTTGCCTGGTCTGCAGGAGGTCGTGGGTTAGATCACAGACACTCTGAGATGTTGACTACCTCGCCTGGTATACAGGAGGTCGTGGGTTCGATCCCGTGACCCTGTGAGATGTTGACTACCTCGCCTAGTCTAAAGGAGGTCGTGGGTTCGATCCCGTGACCCTAACGATGCCTGCTGCTGCTGTATATTTCGAGTCTGCGTGGTAGATTTTTCCCACTAAACCCACCATTATCACCACCACCATCAACACCACCATCAACACCATCACCACAGTGGTTCGCCAGCGCTAACCACTGCACCACCGCTAACCACACACATACAGACACACACACAGACAGACACACACAGACATACACACACATAGACACACACACAGACAGACACACAGATACACAAACACAGACACACAGATACACAGACACACACAGATACACAGACACACACAGACACAGACACACACAGACACACAGACACACACACACAGCTACACAGACACACACACACACAAACACACACACAGACACAAACACACAGACACACCCACACACACACACACAGACACACACACAGAGACACACAGACACACACAGACACACACACACAGCTACACACACAGACACACACACACACAAACACACACAGACACAAACACACAGACACACCCACACACACACAGACACACACAGACACACACAGACACACAGACACACACACACACAGTCACACACACACACAGACACACACAGTGACACACACAGACACACACACACAGACACACACACAGACACACACACAGTCACACACACAGACACACCCACACACACACAGACACAGTCACACAGACACACACACACACACAGACACACACAGACACACACACACAGACACACACACAGACACACACACACACACCTACACACACACTGACACACACACACAGACACACACACTGACTCACACAGACACACCCACACACACAGACACACAAACAGACACACACACACACAGACACACACACAGACACACACAGACACACACACACAGACACACACACACACAGACACACAGACACACAGAGTGCGCTAACCGCTGCACCACCACTCACTCTCTTCCGCCTGCTTAGTGCTGGCTCCATCAAAACTTCTCCGCACGCTGGACTTGAAGGCGCTCAGAGTCTCCTCCACGCCCTCCATCATTGTCTGTAGGTAGAGTAGCAGTGGTATAGTGTAGTGTATAGTGTAGTGTAGTAGTGTATAGTGTAGTGTATAGTGTAGTAGTGTATAGTGTAGTAGTGTATAGTGTATAGACTTGAAGGCGCTCAGAGTCTCCTCCACGCCCTCCATCATTGTCTGTAGGTAGAGTAGCAGTGGAGTAGTTTATTGTGTAGTGTAGTAGTGTATAGTGTAGTAGTGTATAGTGTAGTGTATAGTGTAGTGTAGTAGTGTATAGTGCAGTAGTGTATAGTGGAGTAGTGTATAGTGTAGTAGTGTATAGTGTAGTAGTGTATAGTGTAGTAGTGTATAGTGTAGTAGTGTATAGTGTAGTAGTGTATAGTGTAGTGTATAGTGTAGTGTAGTAGTGTATAGTGTAGTAGTGTATAGTGGAGTAGTGTATAGTGTAGTAGTGTATAGTGTAGTAGTGTATAGTGTAGTAGTGTATAGTGTAGTAGTGTATAGTGTAGTAGTGTATAGTGTAGTAGTGTATAGTGTAGTGTATAGTGTAGTAGTGTATAGTGTAGTGTATAGTGTAGTGTATAGTGTAGCAGTGTATAGACTTGAACTCGCTCAGAGTCTCCTCCACGCCCTCCATCATTGTCTGTAGGTAGAGTAGCAGTGGAGTAGTGTATAGTGTAGTGTAAAGTGTAGTGTATAGTGTAGTGTAGTAGTGTAGTAGTGTATAGTGTAGTAGTGTGTAGTGTAATAGTGTATAGTGTAGTAGTGTATAGTGTAGTAGTGTATAGTGTAGTAGTGTATAGTGTAGTGTATAATGTAGTGTAGTAGTGTATAGTGTAGTAGTGTATAGTGTAGTAGTGTATAGTGTAGTAGTGTATAGTGTAGTAGTGTATAGTGTAGTAGTGTATAGTGTAGTAGTGTATAGTGTATAATGTAGTAGTGTATAGTGTAGTAGTGTATAGTGTAGTAGTGTATAGTGTAGTAGTGTATAGTGTAGTGTATAGAGTTGTAGTGTATAGTGTAGTAGTGTATAGTGTAGTGTATAGTGTATAATGTAGTAGTGTATAGTGTAGTAGTGTATAGTTTAGTAGTGTATAGTGTAGTAGTGTATAGTGTAGTGTATAGTGTAGTAGTGTATAGTGTATAGTGTAGTAGTCTATAGTGTAGTGTAGTAGTGTATAGTGTAGTAGTGTATAGTGTAGTAGTGTATAGTGTAGTGTAGTAGTGTAGTGTATAGTGTAGTAGTGTAGTGTAGTAGTGTAGTGTATAGTGTAGTAGTGTATAGTGTAGTGTAGTAGTGTATAGTGTAGTAGTGTATAGTGTAGTAGTGTATAGTGTAGTGTAGTAGTGGAGTGTATAGTGTAGTAGTGTATAGTGTAGTAGTGTATAGTGTAGTGTAAAGTGTAGTAGTGTATAGTGTAGTAGTGTATAGCGTAGTAGTGTATAGTGTAGTAGTGTATAGTGTAGTAGTGTATAGTGTAGTAGTGTATAGTGTAGTAGTGTATAGTGTAGTAGTGTATAGTGTAGTAGTGTATAGTGTAGTATTGTACAGTGTAGAAGTGTATAGTGTAGTAGTGTATAGTGTAGTGTATAGTGTAGTAGTGTATAGTGTAGTAGTGTAGTGTAGTAGTGTAGTGTATAGTGTAGTGTAGTAGTGTAGTGTAGTAGTGTAGTGTATAGTGTAGTAGTGTATAGTGTAGTGTAGTAGTGTATAGTGTAGTAGTGTATAGTGTAGTAGTGTATAGTGTAGTGTAGTAGTGTAGTGTATAGTGTAGTAGTGTATAGTGTAGTAGTGTATAGTGTAGTGTAAAGTGTAGTAGTGTATAGTGTAGTAGTGTATAGCGTAGTAGTGTATAGTGTAGTAGTGTATAGTGTAGTAGTGTATAGTGTAGTAGTGTATAGTGTAGTAGTGTATAGTGTAGTAGTGTATAGTGTAGTAGTGTATAGTGTAGTATTGTACAGTGTAGAAGTGTATAGTGTAGTAGTGTATAGTGTAGTGTATAGTGTAGTAGTGTATAGTGTAGTAGTGTATAGTGTAGTGTAGTAGTGTAGTGTATAGTGTAGTGTATAGTGTAGTAGTGTATAGTGTAGTAGTGTATAGTGTAGTGTATAGTATAGTGTAGTAGTGTAGTAGTGTATAGTGTAGTGTAGTAGTGTATAGTGTAGTAGTGTATAGTGTAGTAGTGTATAGTGTAGTGTATAGTGTAGTGGTGTATAGTGTAGTAGTGTATAGTGTAGTAGTGTATAGTGTAGTGTATAGTGTAGTGTATACTGTAGTAGTGTATAGTGTAGTAGTGTAGTAGTGTATAGTGTAGTGTATAGTGTAGTGTATAGTGTAGTGTAGTAGTGTATTGTGTAGTAGTGTATAGTGTAGTAGTGTATAGTGTAGTACTGTATAGTGTAGTAGTGTAGTAGTGTATAGTGTAGTAATGTATAGTGTAGTAGTGTATAGTGTAGTAGTGTATAGTGTAGTGTAGTAGTGTATAGTGTAGTAGTGTATATTGTAGTGTATAGTGTAGTAGTGTATAGTGTAGTAGTGTATAGTGTATTAGTGTATAGTGTATAGTGTAGTAGTGTATAGTGTAGTAGTGTATAGTGTAGTAGTGTATAGTGTAGTAGTGTATAGTGTAGTAGTGTATAGTGTAGTGTATAGTGTAGTAGTGTATAGTGTAGTAGTGTATAGTGTAGTAGTGTATAGTGTAGTAGTGTATAGTGTAGTAGTGTATAGTGTATAATGTAGTAGTGTATAGTGTAGTAGTGTATAGTGTAGTAGTGTATAGTGTAGTAGTGTATAGTATAGTAGTGTAGTGTATAGTGTAGTAGTGTATAGTGTAGTGTATAGTGTATAATGTAGTAGTGTATAGTGTAGTAGTGTATAGTGTAATAGTGTATAGTGTAGTAGTGTATAGTGTAGTGTATAGTGTAGTAGTGTATAGTGTATAGTGTAGTAGGCTATAGTGTAGTGTAGTAGTGTATAGTGTAGTAGTGTATAGTGTAGTAGTGTATAGTGTAGTGTAGTAGTGTAGTGTATAGTGTAGTAGTGTAGTGTAGTAGTGTAGTGTATAGTGTAGTAGTGTATAGTGTAGTGTAGTAGTGTATAGTGTATAGTGTAGTAGTGTATAGTGTAGTAGTGTATAGTGTAGTGTAGTAGTGTAGTGTATAGTGTAGTGTATAGTGTAGTAGTGTATAGTGTAGTAGTGTATAGTGTAGTGTAAAGTGTAGTAGTGTATAGTGTAGTAGTGTATAGCGTAGTAGTGTATAGTGTAGTGTATAGTGTAGTAGTGTATAGTGTAGTAGTGTATAGTGTAGTAGTGTATAGTGTAGTAGTGTATAGTGTAGTAGTGTATAGTGTAGTAGTGTATAGTGTAGTGTATAGTGTAGTAGTGTATAGTGTAGTAGTGTATAGTGTAGTGTATAGTGTAGTGTACAGTGTAGTGTAGTAGTGTATAGTGTAGTAGTGTATAGTGTAGTAGTGTATAGTGTAGTACTGTATAGTGTAGTAGTGTAGTAGTGTATAGTGTAGTAATGTATAGTGTAGTAGTGTATAGTGTAGTAGTGTATAGTGTAGTGTAGTAGTGTATAGTGTAGTAGTGTATATTGTAGTGTATAGTGTAGTAGTGTATAGTGTAGTAGTGTATAGTGTATTAGTGTATAGTGTAGTAGTGTATAGTGTAGTAGTGTAGTAGTGTATAGTGTAGTAGTGTATAGTGTAGTAGTGTATAGTGTAGTAGTGTATAGTGTAGTAGTGTATAGTGTAGTGTAGTAGTGTATAGTGTAGTAGTGTAGAAGTGTAGTAGTGTAGTGTAGTGGTGTATAGTGTATTGTAGTAGTGTATAGTGTAGTGTAGTAGTGTATAGTGTAGTAGTGTATAGTGTAGTGTATAGTGTATAGTGTAGTAGTGTATAGTGTAGTAGTGTATAGTGTAGTAGTGTAGTAGTGTATAGTGTAGTAGTGTATAGTGTAGTGTAGTAGTGTATAGTGTAGTGTAGTAGTGTAGTTTAGTAGTGTATAGTGTAGTGTAGTAGTGTAGTTTAGTAGTGTATAGTGTAGTGTAGTAGTGTAGTGTATAGTGTAGTAGTGTACAGTGTAGTAGTGTATAGTGTAGTGTATAGTGTAGTAGTGTATAGTATAGTGTAGTAGTGTATAGTGTAGTAGTGTATAGTGTAGTGTAGTGTATAGTGTAGTAGTGTATAGTGTAGTGTATAGTGTAGTAGTGTATAGTGTAGTGTAGTAGTGTATAGTGTAGTGTATAGTTTAGTAGTGTATAGTGTAGTAGTGTATAGTTTAGTAGTGTATAGTTTAGTAGTGTATAGTGTAGTAGTGTATAGTGTAGTAGTGTGTAATTTATAGTGTAGTGTAGTAGTGTATAGTGTAGTGTATAGTGTAGTAGTGTATAGTGTAATGTACAGTGTATAGTGTAGTGTATAGTGTAGTGTAGTAGTGTATAGTGTAGTAGTGTATAGTGTAGTAGTGTAAAGTGTAGTGGTGTATAGTGTAGTAGTGTATAGTGTAGTAGTGTATAGTGTAGTAGTGTATAGTGTAGTGTATAGTGTAGTAGTGTATAGTGTAGTGTATAGTGTAGTGTAGTAGTGTATTGTGTAGTAGTGTATAGTGTAGTAGTGTAGTAGTGTATTGTGTAGTGTATAGTGTAGTAGTGTATAGTGTAGTAGTGTATAGTGTAGTAGTGTATAGTGTAGTAGTGTATAGTGTAGTGTATAGTGTACTAGTGTATAGTGTAGTAGTGTATAGTGTATAGTGTAGTAGTGTATAATGTATAGTGTAGTAGTGTATAGTGTAGTGTATAGTGTAGTGTATAGTGTAGTGTATAGTGTGTTGTATAGTGTAGTAGTGTAGTGTATAGTGTAGTGTAGTGTATAGTGTAGTAGTGTATAGTGTAGTAGTGTATAGTGTAGTAGTGTATAGTGTAGTAGTGTATAGTGTAGTAGTGTATAGTGTAGTGTATAGTGTAGTAGTGTATAGTGTAGTAGTGTATAGTGTAGTAGTGCATAGTGTAGTGTATGGTGTAGTAGTGTATAGTGTAGTAGTGTATAGTGTAGTAGTGTATAGTGTAGTGTATGGTGTAGTAGTGTATAGTGTAGTAGTGTATAGTGTATAGTGTAGTAGTGTATAGTGTAGTAGTGTATAGTGTAGTAGTGTATAGTGTAGTAGTGTATAGTGTAGTAGTGTATAGTTTAGTAGTGTATAGTGTAGTGTATAGTGTAGTAGTGTATAGTGTGTAGTGTAGTCGTGTATAGTGTATAGTGTAGTAGTGTATAGTGTAGTAGTGTATAGTGTAGTGTAGTGTATAGTGTTGTAGTGTATAGTGTAGTAGTGTATAGTGTAGTGTATTGTGTAGTAGTGTATAGTGTAGTGTATAGTGTAGTAGTGTATAGTGTAGTAGTGTATAGTGTATAGTGTAGTGTATAGTGTAGTGTATAGTGTAGTGTATATTGTATAGGGTAGTAGTGTATAGTGTAGTGTATAGTGTAGTAGTGTATAGTGTAGTAGTGTATAGTGTATAGTGTAGTGTATAGTGTAGTGTATAGTGTAGTGTATATTGTATAGGGTAGTAGTGTATAGTGTAGTGTATAGTGTAGTGTATAGTGTAGTAGTGTATAGTGTAGTGTATAGTGTAGTGTAGTAGTTTATAGTGTATAGTGTAGTAGTGTATAGTGTAGTAGTGTATAGTGTAATAGTGTATAGTGTAGTAGTGTATAGTGTAGTAGTGTATAGTGTAGTGTATAGTGTAGTGTATAGAGTAGTAGTGTATAGTGTAGTGTATAGTGTAGTAGTGTATAGTAGTGTATAGTGTAGTGTATAGTGTAGTGTATAGTGTAGTAGTGTAGTAGTGTATAGTGTAGTGTATAGTGTAGTAGTGTATAGTGTAGTAGTGTATAGTGTAGTAGTGTATAGTGTAGTGTATAGTGTAGTAGTGTAGTAGTGTATAGTGTAGTGTATAGTGTAGTAGTGTAGTAGTGTATAGTGTAGTGTATAGTGTAGTAGTGTATAGTAGTGTATAGTGTAGTGTATAGTGTAGTAGTGTATAGTAGTGTATAGTGTAGTAGTGTATAGTGTAGTGTATAGTGTAGTAGTGTATAGTGTAGTGTAGTAGTGTATAGTGTAGTGTATAGTTTAGTAGTGTATAGTGTAGTAGTGTATAGTTTAGTAGTGTATAGTTTAGTAGTGTATAGTGTAGTAGTGTATAGTGTAGTAGTGTGTAATTTATAGTGTAGTGTAGTAGTGTATAGTGTAGTGTATAGTGTAGTAGTGTATAGTGTAATGTACAGTGTATAGTGTAGTGTATAGTGTAGTGTAGTAGTGTATAGTGTAGTAGTGTATAGTGTAGTAGTGTAAAGTGTAGTGGTGTATAGTGTAGTAGTGTATAGTGTAGTAGTGTATAGTGTAGTAGTGTATAGTGTAGTGTATAGTGTAGTAGTGTATAGTGTAGTGTATAGTGTAGTGTAGTAGTGTATTGTGTAGTAGTGTATAGTGTAGTAGTGTAGTAGTGTATTGTGTAGTGTATAGTGTAGTAGTGTATAGTGTAGTAGTGTATAGTGTAGTAGTGTATAGTGTAGTAGTGTATAGTGTAGTGTATAGTGTACTAGTGTATAGTGTAGTAGTGTATAGTGTATAGTGTAGTAGTGTATAATGTATAGTGTAGTAGTGTATAGTGTAGTGTATAGTGTAGTGTATAGTGTAGTGTATAGTGTGTTGTATAGTGTAGTAGTGTAGTGTATAGTGTAGTGTAGTGTATAGTGTAGTAGTGTATAGTGTAGTAGTGTATAGTGTAGTAGTGTATAGTGTAGTAGTGTATAGTGTAGTAGTGTATAGTGTAGTGTATAGTGTAGTAGTGTATAGTGTAGTAGTGTATAGTGTAGTAGTGCATAGTGTAGTGTATGGTGTAGTAGTGTATAGTGTAGTAGTGTATAGTGTAGTAGTGTATAGTGTAGTGTATGGTGTAGTAGTGTATAGTGTAGTAGTGTATAGTGTATAGTGTAGTAGTGTATAGTGTAGTAGTGTATAGTGTAGTAGTGTATAGTGTAGTAGTGTATAGTGTAGTAGTGTATAGTTTAGTAGTGTATAGTGTAGTGTATAGTGTAGTAGTGTATAGTGTGTAGTGTAGTCGTGTATAGTGTATAGTGTAGTAGTGTATAGTGTAGTAGTGTATAGTGTAGTGTAGTGTATAGTGTTGTAGTGTATAGTGTACTAGTGTATAGTGTAGTGTATTGTGTAGTAGTGTATAGTGTAGTAGTGTAGTGCATAGTGTAGTAGTGTATAGTGTAGTGTATAGTGTAGTAGTGTATAGTGTAGTAGTGTATAGTGTATAGTGTAGTGTATAGTGTAGTGTATAGTGTAGTGTATATTGTATAGGGTAGTAGTGTATAGTGTAGTGTATAGTGTAGTGTATAGTGTAGTAGTGTATAGTGTAGTGTATAGTGTAGTGTAGTAGTTTATAGTGTATAGTGTAGTAGTGTATAGTGTAGTAGTGTATAGTGTAATAGTGTATAGTGTAGTAGTGTATAGTGTAGTAGTGTATAGTGTAGTGTATAGTGTAGTGTATAGAGTAGTAGTGTATAGTGTAGTGTATAGTGTAGTAGTGTATAGTAGTGTATAGTGTAGTGTATAGTGTAGTGTATAGTGTAGTAGTGTAGTAGTGTATAGTGTAGTGTATAGTGTAGTAGTGTATAGTGTAGTAGTGTATAGTGTAGTAGTGTATAGTGTAGTGTATAGTGTAGTGTATAGTGTAGTAGTGTAGTAGTGTATAGTGTAGTGTATAGTGTAGTAGTGTATAGTAGTGTATAGTGTAGTGTATAGTGTAGTAGTGTATAGTAGTGTATAGTGTAGTAGTGTATAATGTAGTGGTGTATAGTGTAGTAGTGTATAGTGTAGTAGTGTATAGTGTAGTGTATAGTGTAGTAGTGTATAGTGTAGTAGTGTATAGCGTAGTAGTGTATAGTGTAGTGTATAGTGTAGTAGTGTATAGTATAGTAGTGTATAGTGTAGTAGTGTATAGTGTAGTAGTGTATGGTGTAGTAGTCTATAGTGTAGTAGTGTATAGTGTAGTAGTGTAGTGTATAGTGTAGTGTATAGTGTAGTAGTGTATATTGTATAGTGTAGTAGTGTATAGTGTAGTAGTGTATAGTGTAGTAGTTTATAGTGTAGTAGTGTATAGTGTAGTAGTGTAGTAGTGTGTAGTGTAGTAGTGTATAGTGTAGTAGTGTATAGTGTAGTGTATAGTGTAGTAGTGTATAGTGTAGTGTATAGTGTAGTAGTGTATAGTGTAGTGTATAGTGTAGTGTAGTGTATAGTGTAGTAGTGTATAGTGTAGTAGTGTATAGTGTATACTGTAGTGTATAGTGTATAGTGTAGTAGTGTATAGTGTAGTGTATAGTGTAGTAGTGTATAGTGTAGTAGTGTATAGTGTAGTGTATAGTGTAGTAGTGTATAGTGTAGTAGTGTATAGTGTAGTAGTGTATAGTGTAGTGTATAGTGTAGTAGTGTATAGTGTAGTAGTGTATAGTGTAGTGTATAGTGTAGTCGTGTATAGTGTAGTGTATAGTGTATTGTATAGTGTAGTGTAGTAGTGTATAGTGTAGTAGTGTATAGTGTAGTGTATAGTGTAATAGTGTATGGTGTAGTAGTGTATTGTGTAGTGTAGTAGTGTATAGTGTAGTAGTGTATAGTGTAGTGTATAGTGTAGTGTATAGTGTAGTGGATAGTGTAGTAGTGTATAGTGTAGTGGATAGTGTAGTAGTGTATAGTGTAGTAGTGTAGTAGTGTATAGTGTAGTGTATAGTGTAGTGTATAGTGTAGTGTATAGTGTAGTAGTGTAGTGTATAGTGTAATAGTGTATAGTGTAGTAGTATATAGTGTAGTGTAGTAGTGTATAGTGTAGTAGTGTATAGTGTAGTGTATAGTGTAGTGTATAGTGTAGTAGTGTATAGTGTAGTAGTGTATAGTGTAGTGTATAGTGTAGTGTAGTGTATAGTGTAGTAATGTATATTGTAGTAGTGTATAGTGTAGTAGTGTATAGTGTAGTAGTGTATAGTGTAGTAGTGTATAGTGTAGTAGTGTATAGTGTAGTGTATAGTGTAGTAGTGTATAGTGTAGTAGTGTAGTGTATAGTGTAGTGTGTATAGTGTAGTGTATAGTGTAGTGTATAGTGTAGTAGTGTATAGTGTAGTAGTGTATAGTGTAGTAGTGTAGAGTGTAGTGTATAGTGTAGTGTATAGTGTAGTAGTGTATAGTGTAGTAGTGTATAGTGTAGTGTATAGTGTAGTGTATAGTGTAGTAGTGTATAGTGTAGTAGTGTATAGTGTAGTGTATAGTGTAGTGTAGTGTATAGTGTAGTGTATAGTGTAGTAGTGTATAGTGCAGTGTATAGTGTAGTGTATAGTGTAGTGTATAGTGTAGTAGTGTATAGTGTAGTAGTGTATAGTGTAGTAGTGTATAGTGTAATGTATAGTGTAGTAGTGTATAGTGTAGTAGTGTATAGTGTAGTAGTGTATAGTGTAGTAGTGTATAGTGTAGTAGTGTATAGTGTAGTGTATAGTGTAGTGTATAGTGTAGTAGTGTATAGTGTATAGTGTAGTAGTGTATAGTGTAGTAGTGTATAGTGTAGTAGTGTATAGTGTAGTAGTGTATAGTGTAGTGTATAGTGTAGTGTATAGTGTAGTGTATAGTATAGTGTATAGTGTAGTAGTGTATAGTGTAGTAGTGTATAGTGTAGTAGTGTATAGTGTAGTAGTGTATAGTGTAGTAGTGTATAGTGTAGTAGTGTATAGTGTAGTAGTGTATAGTGTAGTAGTGTATAGTGTAGTAGTGTATAGTGTAGTAGTGTATAGTGTAGTAGTGTATAGTGTAGTAGTGTATAGTGTAGTAGTGTATAGTGTAGTAGTGTATAGTGTAGTAGTGTATAGTGTAGTAGTGTATAGTGTAGTAGTGTATAGTGTAGTAGTGTATAGTGTAGTAGTGTATAGTGTAGTGTATAGTGTAGTGTAGTGTATAGTGTAGTGTATAGTGTAGTAGTGTATAGTGCAGTGTATAGTGTAGTGTATAGTGTAGTGTATAGTGTAGTAGTGTATAGTGTAGTGTATAGTGTAGTGTATAGTGTAGTAGTGTATAGTGTATAGTGTAGTAGTGTATAGTGTAGTAGTGTATAGTGTAGTAGTGTATAGTGTAGTAGTGTATAGTGTAGTGTATAGTGTAGTGTATAGTGTAGTGTATAGTATAGTGTATAGTGTAGTAGTGTATAGTGTAGTAGTGTATAGTGTAGTAGTGTATAGTGTAGTAGTGTATAGTGTAGTAGTGTATAGTGTAGTAGTGTATAGTGTAGTAGTGTATAGTGTAGTAGTGTATAGTGTAGTAGTGTATAGTGTAGTAGTGTATAGTGTAGTAGTGTATAGTGTAGTAGTGTATAGTGTAGTAGTGTATAGTGTAGTAGTGTATAGTGTAGTAGTGTATAGTGTAGTAGTGTATAGTGTAGTGTAGACTATTTGCGTACCCCTGTGTGTGCCCACGTACCTGTGTGTTCTGTCTTTCTGTCACGTAGAGAACCACACAGGCTGAGAGACACAGGTAGACAGACACAGGTAGAGAGACACACACAGGTAGAGAGACACAGGTAGAGAGACACAGGTAGAGTCACACCTGGTAGAGAGACACAGGTAGAGAGACACAGGTAGAGAGACACAGGTAGAGACACACCTGGTAGAGAGACACAGGTAGAGAGACACAGGTAGAGACACTCCTGGTAGAGAGACACAGGTAGAGAGACACAGGTAGAGAGACACACAGGTAGAGAGACACACACAGGTAGAGAGACACACACAGGTAAAGAGACACAGGTAGAGAGACACAGGTAGAGAGACACAGGTAGAGAGACACAGGTAGAGAGACACAGGTAGACACACACCTTGTAGACACACACAGATAGAGAGACACAGGTAGAGAGACACAGGTAGACACACACCTTGTAGACACACAGGTAGAGAGACACAGGTAGAGAGACACACACAGGTAGATAGACACACACAGGTAGATAGACACACAGGTAGAGAGACACACAGGTAGAGAGAGACAGGTAGAGAGACACAGGTAGACACACACCTTGTAGACACACACAGGTAGATAGACACAGGTAGATAGACACACAGGTAGACACACACAGGTAGAGAGAGACAGGTAGAGAGACACAGGTAGACACACACCTTTTAGACACACACAGGTAGATAGACACAGGTAGATAGACACACCTGGTAGATAGACACAGCTATCTATGTAGAGAGACACAGGTAGATAGACACAGGTAGATAGACACAGGTAGAGAGACACAGCTATCTATGTAGATAGACACAGGTAGAGAGACACAGCTATCTCTGTAGATAGACACACACCTGGTAGAGAGACACAGCTATCTATGTAGAGAGGGAGATCGCGACTCAGGCATCTGCTGTTTGCGCGCTCGCGTTAAGTACAGCAGGCTAAGGTGTGAGTGGGTGTGAGTGAGTGTGAGTGGGTGTGAGTGTGTGTGAGTGTGTCTGGGTGTGTCTGGGTGTGTCGCCGCGTGTTTTGCTCAGGGTAGGGTTGGATTTGGAGGGAACGGTGAGCGGTGGAGCATCGGTTAGCAGCGCTGCGATTCGCTACTTTGTGTGTCAGTGTGTGTAAGTGTGTGTAAGTGTGAGTGTCTAAGTGTGAGTGTGTAAGTGTGTGTAAGTGTGTGTAAGTGTGAGTGTGTGTAAGTGTGAGTGTGTGTAAGTGTGAGTGTGTGTAAGTGTGTGTAAGTGTGAGTGTGTGTGAGTGTGTGTGAGTGTGTGTGTGTAAGTGTGTGTAAGTGTGAGTGTGTAAGTGTGTGTGTGAGTGTGTGTGAGTGTGTGTGAGTGTGTGTGTGTGTGAGTGTGTGTAAGTGTGTGTAAGTGTGAGTGTGTGTGAGTGTGTCTAAGTGTGAGTGTGTGTAAGTGTGAGTGTGTGTGTGTGTAAGTGTGAGTGTGTGTATGTAAGTGTGTAAGTGTGTGTAAGTGTGTGTGTGTAAGTGTGAGTGTGTGTAAGTGTGTGTGTGTAAGTGTGTGTGTGTGTAAGTGTGTGTAAGTGTGTGTAAGTGTGAGTGTGTGTGTGTAAGTGTGTGTAAGTGTGTGTAAGTGTGTGTGTGTAAGTGTGAGTGTGTGTAAGTGTGAGTGTGTGAGTGTGTGTGTGTGTAAGTGTGTGTGTGTAAGTGTGTGTAAGTGTGAGTGTGTGTAAGTGTGTGTAAGTGTGTGTAAGTGTAAGTGTGTGTAAGTGTGAGTGTGTGTAAGTGTGTGTAAGTGTGTGTGTAAGTGTGTGTAAGTGTGTGTAAGTGTGATTGTGTAAGTGTGAGTGTGTGTAAGTGTGTGTAAGTGTGAGTGTGTGTGAGTGTGTGTGTGTGTAAGTGTGAGAGTGTGTGAGTGTGTGTGAGTGTGTAAGTGTGTGTAAGTGTGAGAGTGTGTAAGTGTGAGTGTGTGTAAGTGTGAGTGTCTAAGTGTGTGTGTGTAAGTGTGTGTGTGTAAGTGTGAGTGTGTGTAAGTGTGAGTGTATAAGTGTGAGTGTCTAAGTGTGAGTGTGTGTGTAAGTGTGTGTAAGTGTGAGTGCCCAAGTGTGAGTGTGTGTGTGTAAGTGTGTGTAAGTGTGTGTAAGTGTGTGTGAGTGTGTGTGAGTGTGTGTGTGTGTGAGTGTGTGTAAGTGTGTGTAAGTGTGAGTGTGTGTGAGTGTGTCTAAGTGTGAGTGTGTGTAAGTGTGAGTGTGTGTGTGTGTGTAAGTGTGAGTGTGTGTATGTAAGTGTGTGTAAGTGTGTGTAAGTGTGTGTGTGTAAGTGTGAGTGTGTGTAAGTGTGTGTGTGTAAGTGTGTGTGTGTGTAAGTGTGTGTAAGTGTGTGTAAGTGTGAGTGTGTGTGTGTAAGTGTGTGTAAGTGTGTGTAAGTGTGTGTGTGTAAGTGTGAGTGTGTGTAAGTGTGAGTGTGTGAGTGTGTGTGTGTGTAAGTGTGTGTGTGTAAGTGTGTGTAAGTGTGAGTGTGTGTAAGTGTGTGTAAGTGTGTGTAAGTGTAAGTGTGTGTAAGTGTGAGTGTGTGTAAGTGTGTGTAAGTGTGTGTGTAAGTGTGTGTAAGTGTGTGTAAGTGTGATTGTGTAAGTGTGAGTGTGTGTAAGTGTGTGTAAGTGTGAGTGTGTGTGAGTGTGTGTGTGTAAGTGTGAGAGTGTGTGAGTGTGTGTGAGTGTGTAAGTGTGTGTAAGTGTGAGAGTGTGTAAGTGTGAGTGTGTGTAAGTGTGAGTGTCTAAGTGTGTGTGTGTAAGTGTGTGTGTGTAAGTGTGAGTGTGTGTAAGTGTGAGTGTATAAGTGTGAGTGTCTAAGTGTGAGTGTGTGTGTGTAAGTGTGTGTAAGTGTGAGTGCCCAAGTGTGAGTGTGTGTGTGTAAGTGTGTGTAAGTGTGTGTAAGTGTGTGTGAGTGTGAGTGAGTGTGTGTAAGTGTGAGTGTGTGAGAGTGTGTAAGTGTGTGAGTGTGTGTAACTGTGAGAGTGTGTGTAAGTGTGTGTAAGTGTGAGTGTGTAAGTGTGTGTAAGTGTGTGTAAGTGTGAGTGTGTGTAAGTGTGTGTAAGTGTGTGTGTAAGTGTGTGTAAGTGTGTGTAAGTGTGATTGTGTAAGTGTGAGTGTGTGTAAGTGTGTGTAAGTGTGTGTAAGTGTGAGTGTGTGTAAGTGTGTGTAAGTGTGTGTAAGTGTGTGTAAGTGTGAGTGTGTGTAAGTGTGTGTAAGTGTGAGTAAGTGTGTGTAAGTCTGTGTGTGTGTGAGTGAGTGTGTAAGTGTGTGTAAGTGTGAGTGTGTGAGAGTGTGTAAGTGTGTGAGTGTGTGTAACTGTGAGAGTGTGTGTAAGTGTGTGTAAGTGTGTGTGTGTAAGTGTGTGTAAGTGTGAGTGTGTGTGTGTGTAAGTGTGTGTAAGTGTGTGTAAGTGTGAGTGTGTAAGTGTGTGTAAGTGTGTGTAAGTGTGAGTGTGTAAGTGTGTGTAAGTGTGAGTGTGTGTGTGTGAGAGTGTCTAGGTCATGGAGCCCGCATGCCCAGCCACCGCAGGTTGAAGCAGCTTTTGTTCAGTCGGATAGGGTCACGAGCTGGAGTGGAGATGGAGTGATGGGTGGGTGAGTGAGTGGGTGAGTGAGTGGGTGAGTGAGTGGGTGAGTGGGTGAGTGAGTGAGTGGGTGAGTGGGTGAGTGAGTGGGTGGATGAGTGAGTGGGTGAGTGAGTGGGTGAGTGAGTGGGTGAGTGGGTGAGTGAGTGGGTGAGTGGCTGAGTGAGTGGGTGAGTGAGTGGGTGAGTGGGTGAGTGAGTGAGTGAGTGGGTGAGTGGGTGAGTGAGTGGGTGAGTGAGTGGGTGAGTGGGTGAGTGAGTGAGTGGGTGAGTGGGTGAGTGAGTGGGTGAGTGAGTGGGTGAGTGGGTGAGTGGGTGAGTGGGTGAGTGAGTGAGTGGGTGAGTGGGTGAGTGAGTGGGTGAGTGAGTGGGTGAGTGGGTGAGTGGGTGAGTGAGTGAGTGGGTGAGTGGGTGAGTGAGGGACGCAGTGTGTGTGTGTGTGTAGGTGTGTGTAGGTGTGTGTGTGTAGGTGTGTGTGTAGGTAGGTGTGTGTGTAGGTGTGTATGTGTGTGTGTGTAGGTGTGTATGTGTGTGTGTGTAGGTGTATGTGTAGGTGTGTGTGTGTGTAGGTGTGTGTAGGTGTGTGTAGGTGTGTGTGTGTAGGTGTGTGTAGGTGTGTGTGTGTAGGTGTGTGTGTGTAGGTGTGTAGTGTGTGTGTGTAGGTGTGTGTAGGTGTGTGTGTAGGTGTGTGTGTGTAGGTGTGTGTGTAGGTGTGTGTAGGTGTGTGTTTAGGTGTGTGTAGGTGTGTGTATGTGTGTGTAGGTGTGTGTGTGTAGGTGTGTGTAGGTGTGTGTGTAGGTGTGTGTGTAGGTGTGTGTGTGTAGGTGTGTGTGTGTAGGTGTGTGTGTGTAGGTGTGTGTGTAGGTGTGTGTAGGTGTGTGTGTGTGTAGGTGTGTGTGTAGGTGTGTGTAGGTGTGTGTGTAGGTGTGTGTGTGTGTAGGTGTGTGTGTGTGTAGTTGTGTGTGTAGGTGTGTGTGTGTGTAGGTGTGTGTGTGTGTAGGTGTGTGTGTGTAGGTGTGTGTGTGTAGGTGTGTGTAGGTGTGTGTGTGTGTAGGTGTGTGTAGGTGTGTGTGTAGGTGTGTATGTGTAGGTGTGTGTGTAGGTGTGTGTGTGTAGGTGTGTGTAGGTGTGTGTAGGTGTGTGTGTGTAGGTGTGTGTAGGTGTGTGTGTGTGTGTAGGTGTGTGTGTATAGGTGTGTGTGTGTGTAGGTGTGTGTGTAGGTGTGTGTGTGTAGGTGTGTGTGTAGGTGTGTGTGTGTAGGTGTGTGTGTAGGTGTGTGTGTAGGTGTGTGTGTGTAGGTGTGTGTGTGTGTAGGTGTGTGTAGGTGTGTGTAGGTGTGTGTAGGTGTGTGTAGGTGTGTGTGTAGGTGTGTGTGTAGGTGTGTGTGTGTAGGTGTGTGTGTAGGTGTGTGTGTGTAGGTGTGTGTGTGTAGGTGTATGTGTATGTGTAGGTGTATGTGTATGTGTAGGTGTGTGTGTAGGTGTGTGTGTGTAGGTGTGTGTGTGTAGGTGTGTATGTGTGTGTAGGTGTGTGTAGGTGTGTGTAGGTGTGTGTAGGTGTGTGTATGTGTGTGTGTGTGTAGGTGTGTGTGTAGGTGTGTGTGTAGGTGTGTGTAGGTGTGTGTGTAGGTGTGTGTGTGTGTAGGTGTGTGTAGGTGTGTGTGTGTGTGTAGGTGTGTGTAGGTGTGTGTGTGTGTGTAGGTGTGTGTGTAGGTGTGTGTAGGTGTGTGTAGGTGTGTGTAGGTGTGTGTGTAGGTGTGTGTGTGTGTAGGTGTGTGTAGGTGTATGTGTATGTGTAGGTGTATGTCTATGTGTAGGTGTGTGTGTGTAGGTGTGTGTGTGTGTAGGTGTGTGTGTGTAGGTGTGTATGTGTGTGTAGGTGTGTGTGTGTGTGTAGGTGTGTGTAGGTGTGTGTAGGTGTGTGTGTGTAGGTGTGTGTGTGTGTAGGTGTGTGTAGGTGTGTGTAGGTGTGTGTAGGTGTGTGTGTGTAGGTGTGTGTGTAGGTGTGTGTGTGTAGGTGTGTGTATGTGTGTGTGTATGTGTGTGTGTATGTGTGTTTGTGTGTGTAGGTGTGTGTGTGTGTGTAGGTGTGTGTGTGTGTAGGTGTGTGTGTGTAGGTGTGTGTAGGTGTGTGTAGGTGTGTGTGTGTAGGTGTGTGTAGGTGTGTGTGTGTAGGTGTGTGTAGGTGTGTGTAGGTGTGTGTGTAGGTGTGTGTGTGTGTGTAGGGGTGTATGTGTGTGTAGGTGTGTGTGTGTGTAGGTGTGTGTGTGTGTAGGTGTGTGTGTAGGTGTGTGTGTAGGTGTGTGTGTAGGTGTGTGTGTGTAGGTGTGTGTGTGTGTGTAGGTGTGTGTGTGTGTAGGTGTGTGTAGGTGTGTGTGTGTAGGTGTGTGTGTAGGTGTGTGTGTGTAGGTGTGTGTAGGTGTATGTGTATGTGTAGGTGTATGTGTATGTGTAGGTGTGTGTGTGTAGGTGTGTGTGTGTAGGTGTGTGTGTGTAGGTGTGTATGTGTGTAGGTGTGTGTGTGTAGGTGTGTATGTGTGTGTAGGTGTATGTAGGTGTGTGTGTGTGTGTGTAGGTGTGTGTGTAGGTGTGTGTAGGTGTGTGTGTGTAGGTGTGTGTGTAGGTGTGTGTAGGTATTGTGTATGTGTAGGTGTATGTGTAGGTGTGTGTGTGTAGGTGTGTGTGTGTAGGTGTGTGTGTGTAGGTGTGTGTGTGTAGGTTTGTGTGTGTGTAGGTGTGTGTGTGTAGGTGTGTGTGTAGGTGTGTGTAGGTGTGTGTGTGTGTGGACTTGTCAGCCCACATTCTGACCAGCATCACTGCCCCAAAATCTGCCACCGCGCCTTGCATGGAATCCAAGGCAACCAATAAACACCACAATGGGCTCTAGGTGGGTTAGTGTGAGTAGGTATGTGTGTGTGTGTATGTGTGTGTATGTGTGTGTGTATGTGTGTGTATATGTGTGTGTGTATGTGTGTATGTGTGTGTATGTGTGTGTATGTGTTTGTGTGTGTATGTGTGTGTATGTTTGTGTATGTGTGTGTGTATGTGTGTGTATGTGTGTGTGTATGTGTGTGTATGTGTGTGTATGTGTGTATGTGTGTGTATATGTGTATGTGTGTAGGTGTGTGTGTGTAGGTGTGTGTAGGTGTGTGTAGGTGTGTGTGTATGTGTGTGTATGTGTGTGTGTGTATGTGTAGCGGTTAGCGCGCTGCGCTATGAACCTGGCGACCCGGGTTCGATTCCCGCTCACGGCCAATACCAGTGACGATTATCTGAACCGGTCCCGGGCCTCCCCTAGGTCGACTCAGCCTCAAATGAGTACCTGGTGCGGTGTGTAAACATTGCCACTAGGGAGACAAAGGCGGTCGGGCGTGGTGCTGGCCACCCACCCCCTTGTGTACCGTTCCGGCCTTCATAGGTGCTCGCTAATAGCACTTGCCCCTACAGTCTGTTAAGGCTATATGGGGGATCTTTGTTTATCTTTGTATCTTTGTGTGTGTATGTAGGAGTGTGTATGTGTGTGTGTATGTATGTGTGTATGTAGGTGTGTGTGTAGGTGTGTGTAGGTTGTGTAGGTGTGTGTCTATGTGTGTGTGTATGTGTGTGTATGTGTGTGTGTATTTGTGTTGGTGTGTGTGTATGTGTGTGTATGTAGGTGTGTGTGTATGTGTGTGTATGTGTGTGTAGGTGTGTATGTAGGTGTGTGTGTGTAGGTGTCTGTGTATGTGTGTGTGTAGGTGTGTATGTATGTGTCTGTGTAGGTGTGTGTGTGTGTATGTGTGTGTGTAGGTGAGTGTGTGTGTAGGTGTGTGTGTGTTGGTGTGTGTATGTGTGTGTATGTGTGTGTATGTAGGTGTGTGTATAGGTGTGTGTATGTGTGTGTGTATGTGTGTGTGTATGTATGTGTGTATGTGTGTGTGTAGGTGAGTGTCTTTGTAGGTGTATGTGTGTAGGTGTGTGTAGGTGTGTGTGTGTATGTGTGTGTATGTGTGTTTGAATGTGTGTGTGTATGTGTGTGTGTAGGTGTGTGTGTGTAGGTGTGTGTATGTAGGTGTGTGTGTGTATGTGTGTGTGTATGTAGGTGTGTGTGTAGGTGTGTGTGTAGGTGTGTGTGTGTTTGTAGGTGTGTGTGTAGCTGTGTGTGTAGGTGTGTGCGTAGGTGTGTGTATGTGTGTGTGTAGGTGTGTGTGTAGGTGTGTGTGTGTAGGTGTGTGTATGTAGGTGTGTGTGTAGGTGTGTGTGTATGTGTGTGTGTGTAGGTGTGTGTGTATGTGTGTGTAGGTGTGTAGGCTGGCCTGCATACGATCCATCCTGGTTTTAACAAGGCTGGATTTTGTGAAGAGCTCACAAATCCTTGAAAGATCTGGGCAAGGTCCCATCGGTGAGCTCCTCCGGCAGACAAGGCTGCGTTGGCTGGGTCATGTAGCCCGCATGCCCAGCCACCGCATGCCGAAACAGCTTTTGTTCGGTCGGATCGAGGGGGCTAAGCGGGCGCGGCACGGGCTAGAGAAGAGATGGAGTGATGTGGTACAGGAGGACGTGGAGCTGAGTGGACTTGCCGATGACCGGTACCAGCGGTGTCAAGATCGGCCTCTGTGGAGGAGGCTCGTGAAGGACGCTACTGGGCAGTTTGAGGCAGTCGCCCTCCAACAACAACGGAGGGCGGAGGAGCGACGCTCACAACAACGAGCGGAGCACCGGGTGGCTAAAGCACAGCAGGTTGGCAAGGTAGGGGGCACAGGTGGTGCATCAGCCAGTCATCTCAGTCAGTCGACCCGTGGCACCTGCTGGGTCTGCCCCGTGACCTCCTGCCAGCGGGCGTTCGACACTTCACGTGGCCTCAGGGTGCACATAGCCTGGCACAAGCGTCGTGATGACATCACCGCCACTTAGTGGCGAATGGCGGTTGTTGTTGTTGTTGTAGGTGTGTCTGTGTGTGTCTCTGTGTGTGTGTGTGACTGTGTGTGTCTGTGTCTGTGTGTGTCTGTATGTGAGCGATAGTGTAGTGGTTAGCGCTACGCTGCGCTATGAACCTGGCGACCCGGGTTCGATTCCCGCTCACGGCCATCACCGCCAGTGACGATTATCTGAACCGGTCCTGGGCCTCCCCTAGGTCGACTCAGCCTCAAATGAGTACCTGGTGCGGTGTGTAAACGTCGCCACTGGGAGACAAAGGAGGTCGTGCGTGGTGCTGGCCACCCACCCCCTCCTGTGCTGTTCCGGCCTTTATAGGTGCTCGCTAACAGCACTTGCCCCTACAGTCTGTTAAGGCTATATGGGGGATCTTTGTCTTTGTCTGTGTGTGTGTGTGTGTCTGTGTGTGTGTTGTCCAGCAAAACAACCCTCTACTTCCTCGCGGTGCCGGACGGGCAACTCTGTCGTGGACAATGCTGTGGGGGGAGGTCCAATTTTGATTGGCTCCTCCCCTCATGGCGTCTTTGTCCACCACAGGGGCTAAACGGGGGCTCTGGACGGGTGCGAGGGGCTGGTAACCCCTCCACCTTCAATAATTTACCACTAAACCACATCTAAAATGTATAACTCATAAGCTTGTGCCGGAGGCCCCGGGGGGACAGGGGTCTATGAGATCTCCTGGCCAAACCCCAATTGGTGGAGCCAGGAGATTGAATCTCTACCCTCAGGGCTCCTCCAGAAACAACGAAAAGCCACTTGGTGTGGCCACGTGGAATGTTCGAACGCTCACTGCAGAGGAGAGGCTGCCACTCCTCTGTCGGGAGCTGGTCCGGTATCGCCTGGATCTCTGAGGCATTCAGGAGGTCCGGTGGACCGGTTCTGGATCCTGCCACCATGAGGGGTGGACAGTCCTCTACTCGGGACAGCAGACTGCCAAACAACAGGGTGTGGCTCTTCTTCTGAACAAAATAATGAAGGAGGCGTGGGAGCGTGGCGGTGAGGTGTGGGATGCTGTAAGCCCCAGGCAATTTTGGGCTCGCCTTCCCATCAACCAGAGGCAAGGAGTGGTGGTCGTGGTTACTTATGCCCCCACCGAAGACGAACATCCGTGGAGGGATGCAGGCAAAGCCGATGAGTCAGATGCCTTCTATGACCTCCTGTCACAGGTGCTGGCTAAAGTGGCCCCTCGGGATAGAGTCATCTTGTTGGGTGACTTCAATTCCCAAGTTGGTCATGATGCTGGCACCTGGTCTGGAGTGATTGGAAGGCATGGGCCAGATCAGCTCAATAACAACGGTAGGAGGCTGCTAGATTTTTGTGCAGCCGATGGGCTTGTAATTACCAACACGCTGTTCCGGCATCGGCGCATCCACACAACATCATGGATGCATGCCGGGTCCAAGCAAGAACATCTGCTGGACTACATAGTGACGGACCAGCGGATGCGAGCCCATATCCTTGACACCAGGACCTACTGTGGAGCTGATCTGCCCACTTACCATCGACTATTCATCTGTAAGATGCGCCTGCCATTATTCCACTCCGGTGGTGGGTGTACACCCTGGACCCCATTCCAACCTAAGGTGGCCTGGTCTCAGTTATCTGATGAAAGTTGCAAGCGAGAATTTCATCATCGCTTGCGGCTGGGATTGGCATCGTCCCCGACTCCTCCTGATGTCGAGGGTAAATGGGCGAGGTTTAGGACTGTGACTCATGCAGCTGCAATGGCTGCTTTGGGTACGCGGTCCAGACCTCCCCAGAGACCCTGGCTGACAGAGGAGGTGTTCAGGATGGTTGAGAAAAAGCGACAGGCCCACTGTCATCGGCTACAGAATCCCACGTCAGAGAATGAGGAGGCTTACCGCAGCCTTCGCTCGGAGGTTTGGAGAGCCGTGAGGCGCTGCAAGGATGGGTGGTGGTCGCGGGTTGCTGATTGGTGGTGGTGGGGGTGGTGGTAGTGGTGGTGGGGGTGGTGGTAGTGGTGGTGGTAGTTGGGGTGGTAGTGGTGGTGGTGGTAGTAGTGGTGGTAGTGGGGGTGGTGCTGGTAGTGGTGGAAGTGGTGGTGGTAGTGGTTGTAGTGGTAGTAGTAGTGGTGCTGGTGGTGCTGGTGGTAGTAGTGGTGGTAGTGGGGATAGTGGTGGTGGAGGTGGTGGTAGTGGTGGTATTGGTGGTACACTATACGCTACACTACAAGCTACCCTATAAACTCCATTATACACTACACCATTCACTACACTACTGTACACTACACTGCTATACACTACACTATGCACTACACTTATATACACTACCATATGCACTACACTAGTATACACTACACTATGCGCTACACCTCTATACACTACACTCTACACTGTACCTGGGGCTACCTTTGTCTGTGCGCTACTCGCTACTACCAACAGCACTTGCCCCTACAGCCTGCTGGAGGCTACCTGGGACTACCTTTGTCTGTGTGTTACTCGCTACTACCAACAGCACTTGCCCTTACAGCCCTGCTAGAGGCTACCTGGGGTCACCTTTGTCTGTGTGACTGCACTTGCCCCTATAGCCCTGCTAGAGGTTACCTGGGGTAGCTTTGTCTGTGTCTGTGTGACTGCACTTGCCCCTACAGCCCTGCTAGAGGCTACCTGGGGTCACCTTTGTCTGTGTCTGTGTGACTGCACTTGCCCCTATAGCCCTGCTAGAGGTTACCTGGGGTAGCTTTGTCTGTGTCTGTGTGACTGCACTTGCCCCTACAGCCCTGCTAGAGGCTACCTGGGGTCACCTTTGTCTGTGTCTGTGTGACTGCACTTGCCCCTACAGCCCTGCTAGAGGCTACCTGGGGTCACCTTTGTCTGTGTGCTATTCGCTACTGCTAACAACACTTGCCCCGAAAGTCAACAAAGGCTATCCTTGTCTTTGTCTTTGCTACGTGCCTGAGTGCACTGTGTGTGTGTTGGTCTCTATGGATCTTTGTGAGTCTTTGTGGGTCTCTGTGGGTCTCTGTGTGTCTCTGTGGGTGTCTGTGTGTGTCTGTGTGTGTCTCTATGTGTGTCTTTGTGTGTCTCTATGTGTGTCTGTGTGTGTCTCTATGGATCTTTGTGAGTCTTTGTGGGTCTCTGTGGGTCTCTGTAGGTGTCTGTGGGTGTCTGTGTGTGTCTGTGTGTGTCTCTATGTGTGTCTTTGTGTGTCTCTATGGATCTTTGTGAGTCTTTGTGGGTCTCTGTGGGTCTCTGTGGGTGTCTGTGGGTGTCTGTGTGTGTCTCTATGTGTGTCTTTGTGTGTCTTTGTGTGTCTCTATGGATCTTTGTGAGTCTTTGTGGGTCTCTGTGGGTCCCTGTGGGTGTCTGTGTGTGTCTGTGTGTGTCTCTATGTGTGTCTTTGTGTGTCTCTATGGATCTTTGTGAGTCTTTGTGAGTCTCTGTGGGTCTCTGTGGGTCTCTGTGGGTGTCTGTGGGTGTCTCTGTAGGTGTCTGTGTGTGTCTTTGTGTGTCCCTATGGATCTTTGTGAGTCTTTGTGAGTCTTTGTGGGTGTCTGTGGGTGTCTGTGTGTGTCTGTGTGTGTCTCTATGTGTGTCTGTGTGTGTCTCTATGGATCTTTGTGAGTCTCTGTGGGTCTCTGTGGGTGTCTGTGTGTGTCTGTGTGTGTCTCTATGTGTGTCTTTGTGTGTCTCTATGGATCTTTGTGAGTCTTTGTGGGTCTCTGTGGGTCTCTGTGGGTCTCTGTGGGTGTCTGTGTGTGTCTGTGTGTGTCTCTGTGGGTGTCTTTGTGTGTCTCTATGGATCTTTGTGAGTCTTTGTGGGTCTCTGTGGGTCCCTGTGGGTGTCTGTGTGTGTCTTTGTGGGTCTCTATGTGTGTCTTTGTGTGTCTCTATGGATCTTTGTGAGTCTTTGTGAGTCTCTGTGGGTCTCTGTGGGTGTCTGTGGGTGTCTCTGTAGGTGTCTGTGTGTGTCTCTATGTGTGTCTGTGTGTGTCTCTATGTGTGTCTTTGTGTGTCCCTATGGATCTTTGTGAGTCTTTGTGAGTCTTTGTGGGTGTCTGTGGGTGTCTGTGGGTGTCTGTGTGTGTCTGTGTGTGTCTCTATGTGTGTCTCTATGTGTTTCTTTGTGTGTCTCTATGGAACTTTGTGAGTCTTTGTGGGTGTCTGTGGGTGTCTGTGGGTGTCTGTGGGTGTCTGTGTGTGTCTGTGTGTCTCTATGTGTGTGTTGGTCTCTATGGATCTTTGTGAGTCTTTGTGAGTCTCTGTAGGTGTCTGTGGGTGTCTATGTGGGTCTCTGTGGGTGTCTGTGTGTGTCTGTGTGTGTCTCTTTGTGTGTCTTTGTGTGTCTCTATGGATCTTTGTGAGTCTTTGTGGGTCTCTGTGGGTCTCTGTAGGTGTCTGTGGGTGTCTGTGTGTGTCTGTGTGTGTCTCTATGTGTGTCTTTGTGTGTCTCTATGGATCTTTGTGGGTCTCTGTGGGTCTCTGTGGGTCTCTGTAGGTGTCTGTGGGTGTCTGTGGGTCTCTGTGGGTGCCTGTGTGGGTCTCTGTGTGTCTCTGTGTGCGTCTGTGTGTGTCTTTGTGTGTCTCTATGGATCTTTGTGAGTCTTTGTGGGTCTCTGTGGGTCTCTGTGGGTCTCTGTGGGTGTCTGTGTGTGTCTGTGTGTGTCTCTATGTGTGTCTGTGTGTGTCTCTATGGATCTTTGTGAGTCTTTGTGGGTCTCTGTGGGTCTCTGTGTGTCTGTGTGTGTCTCTGTGGGTGTCTGTGTGGGTCTCTGTGGGTCTCTGTGGGTCTCTGTAGGTGTCTGTGGGTGTCTGTGTGTCTCTGTGGGTCTCTGTGTGTGTCTGTGTGTGTCTGTGTGTGTCTCTATGTGTGTCTTTGTGTGTCTCTATGGATCTTTGTGAGTCTTTGTGTGTCTGTGTGTGTCTGTGTGTGTCTCTGTGTGTGTCTGTGTGTGTCTCTATGGATCTTTGTGAGTCTTTGTGGGTCTCTGTGGGTGTCTGTGTGTGTCTGTGGATGTCTGTGTGTGTCTCTATGTGTGTCTGTGTGTGTCTCTATGTGTGTCTTTGTGTGTCTCTATGGATCTTTGTGAGTCTTTGTGGGTCTCTGTGGGTCTCTGTGGGTGTCTGTGGGTGTCTGTGTGTGTCTGTGTGTGTCTCTATGTGTGTCTTTGTGTGTCTCTATGGATCTTTGTGAGTCTTTGTGAGTCTTTGTGGGTCTCTGTAGGTGTCTGTGGGTGTCTGTGGGTGTCTGTGTGTGTCTCTGTGGGTGTCTGTGTGGGTCTCTGTGGGTCTCTGTGGGTCTCTGTAGATGTCTGTGGGTGTCTGTGTGTCTCTGTGGGTCTCTGTAGGTGTCTGTGTGTGTCTGTGTGTGTCTCTATGTGTGTCTTTGTGTGTCTCTATGGATCTTTGTGAGTCGTTGTGGGTCTCTGTGGGTCTCTGTGGGTGTCTGTGTGTGTCTGTGTGTGTCTCTATGTGTGTCTGTGTGTGTCTCTATGGATCTTTGTGAGTCTTTGTGGGTCTCTGTGGGTCTCTGTGGGTGTCTGTGTGTGTCTGTGTGTGTCTCTATGTGTGTCTGTGTGTGTCTCTATGGATCTTTGTGAGTCTTTGTGGGTCTCTGTGGGTCTCTGTGGGTCTCTGTAGGTGTCTGTGGGTGTCTGTGTGTCTCTGTGGGTCTCTGTGTGTGTCTGTGTGTGTCTGTGTGTGTCTCTATGTGTGTCTTTGTGTGTCTCTATGGATCTTTGTGAGTCTTTGTGTGTCTGTGTGTGTCTGTGTGTGTCTCTGTGTGTGTCTGTGTGTGTCTCTATGGATCTTTGTGAGTCTTTGTGGGTCTCTGTGGGTGTCTGTGTGTGTCTGTGGATGTCTGTGTGTGTCTCTATGTGTGTCTGTGTGTGTCTCTATGTGTGTCTTTGTGTGTCTCTATGGATCTTTGTGAGTCTTTGTGGGTCTCTGTGGGTCTCTGTGGGTGTCTGTGGGTGTCTGTGTGTGTCTGTGTGTGTCTCTATGTGTGTCTTTGTGTGTCTCTATGGATCTTTGTGAGTCTTTGTGAGTCTTTGTGGGTCTCTGTGGGTGTCTGTGGGTGTCTGTGGGTGTCTCTGTGGGTCTCTGTAGGTGTCTGTGGGTGTCTGTGTGTCTCTGTGGGTCTCTGTAGGTGTCTGTGGGTGTCTGTGTGTCTCTGTGGGTCTCTGTAGGTGTCTGTGTGTGTCTGTGTGTGTCTCTATGTGTGTCTTTGTGTGTCTCTATGGATCTTTGTGAGTCTTTGTGGGTCTCTGTGGGTCTCTGTGGGTGTCTGTGTGTGTCTGTGTGTGTCTCTATGGATCTTTGTGAGTCTTTGTGGGTCTCTGTGGGTCTCTGTGGGTGTCTGTGTGTGTCTGTGTGTGTCTCTGCGGGTCTCTGTGGTTCGCTGTAGGTGTCTTTGTGTGTCTCTATGGGTCTTTGTGAGTCTTTGTGAGTCTTTGTGGGTCTCTGTGGGTCTCTGTGGGTCTCTGTGGGTGTCTGTGTGTGTCTGTGGGTGTCTGTGTGTGTCTCTATGTGTGTCTGTGTGTGTCTCTATGTGTGTCTTTGTGGGTCTCTGTGGGTCTCTGTAGGTGTCTGTGTGTGTCTGTGTGTGTCTCTATGTGTGTCTTTGTGTGTCTCTATGGATCTTTGTGAGTCTTTGTGGGTCTCTGTGGGTGTCTGTGGGTGTCTGTGTGTGTCTGTGTGTGTCTCTATGTGTGTCTTTGTGTGTCTCTATGGATCTTTGTGAGTCTTTGTGGGTCTCTGTGGGTCTCTGTGGGTCTCTGTAGGTGTCTGTGTGTGTCTGTGTGTGTCTGTGTGTGTCTGTGTGTGTCTCTATGGATCTTTGTGAGTCTCTGTGGGTCTCTGTGGGTGTCTGTGGGTGTCTGTGGGTGTCTGTGTGTGTCTTTGTGTGCGTCTGTGTGTGTCTCTGTGGGTCTCTATGGATCTTTGTGAGTCTTTGTGGGTCTCTGTGTGTCTCTGTGGGTCTCTGTGGGTGTCTGTGTGTGTCTCTGTGGGTCTCTGTGGGTCTCTGTAGGTGTCTGTGGGTGTCTGTGTGTCTCTGTGTGTCTCTGTGGGTGTCTGTGTGTGTCTCTGTGGTTCTCTGTGGGTCACTGTAGGTGTCTGTGGGTGTCTGTGGGTCTCTGTGGGTGCCTGTGTGGGTCTCTGTGTGTCTCTGTGTGCGTCTGTGTGTGTCTCTGTGGGTCTCTATGGATTTTTGTGAGTCTTTGTGGGTCTCTGTGTGTCTCTGTGGGTCTCTGTGGGTGTCTGTGTGTGTCTCTGTTGGTCTCTGTGGGTCTCTGTGGGTCTCTGTAGGTGTCTGTGGGTGTCTGTGTGTGTCTCTGTGGGTCTCTGTGGGTCTCTGTAGGTGTCTGTGGGTGTCTGTGTGTCTCTGAATGCCAACTGTCATCGGCTACAGAATCCCACGTCAGAGAATGAGGAGGCTTACCGTAGCCTTCGCTCGGAGGTTCGGAGAGCCGTGAGGCGCTGCAAGGATTGGTGGTGGTCGCGGGTTGCTGAGGAGATGGAGTCTGCCTCAGTGGCCCGTGATCACAAATCTCTATTTAACTCCATCAAAAAAGTAACCTGCAGCGCCACACCTATTACCATCATTAGGGGAAAAAACGGTGATCCAATCTCCGACCCCCAGGAACAGGTTCGCAGATTTGCTGAGCATTTCTGTGAGGTCCTGGGGGAGGGAAAATCCCTCAGCCAGGAAAACATCGTGGCACAAAGTGAGGATGACCCTGCTGAGGCTGCGGTGCCTCAAATATTGGAAGAAGTCACCCCCTGTGAGTGGCTGGCTGAGGTGCCATCTGCTGAGGAAGTATTGAAGGCGATCCGGAGTCTGAGACCAGGAAAGGCAGCGGGCAGAGATGATCTCCCAAGCAAAATGCTGAGGGAGGGTGGCGTTTGTGCACAGACTGCCCTATATGACATCATAACAACAGTCTGGACCACTGGACGGGTTCCGCAGGATTGGAAGGATGCCCTGGTGGTCCCCCTTTTTAAGAAGGGGGACCGCACAGACTGTAACAACTACAGGGGCATCTCACTCCTCAGTGTGCCGGGAAAGGTCCTGGCAAGGATTATTCAGCATCGCCTTGCCAGGCACGCTGAGGAAAGGCTTGCGGAGCCCCAATGCGGTTTCAGGAAAGGGCGGTCCTGCACAGATGCCATATTTTCTGTCCGTCTGCTACAGCAGAGGTGTAGGGAATTCCAACAAGACCTACATCTCTGCTTTATTGACCTGGTCAAGGCCTATGATACCATCAGTAGGCCTGGGCTCTGGGTCGTTCTTCGTGCTTTTGGAGTACCTGACCCTCTGCTCACGATCATTAAGGACCTTCATGATGGTGAGCGGGCCCGGGTAAAACTACGTGGCCGGGAGTCAGAGCCATTCCCTGTACACCTTGGGGTGCGACAGGGATGTCCTCTGGCTCCCACATTATTTAACATCTATTTTGACCACGTAGTTCGTGAAGCCTTCAATAGCTGTACCGGGGGAATCTCCATATGGTACAGATATAATGGGAGGCTAATCGATGCCCGGGTGCGGTCAAGGGATGGCTCCCGATTGCTCAACCACGTTATGTATGCTGATGATTTGGTAATAGCTGCTCAGTCAGAGGAGGAGTTGGAGACGCTGCTGCTGAGACTGGAGCGTGCCACTAAGAGGTGGGGCCTTACCATCAGCCCCACCAAAACTAAGCACCTGCCTGGGTATGTTGTACCATCGGACACTCCACCCCCACAACTCCCAATCGGTGATGGGGCAGTTGTGGAGAGAGTGGAGAGTTTCCCATACCTGGGCAGTGTGCTTATGACTGGCTCCAGTTTAACAGCAGAGGTCTCACTCCGAATCAGTCGAGCGGCAATATCTTTTCATCGGTTGCGTAACGCTGTGTGGAAGCTACCTGGTCTGTCACTCCGCACTAAGCTTCAGGTCTTCTCGGCCACGGTCATTCCCTCCCTCCTCTACGCTTGCGAAACGTGGACCCCCCTAATGGAACATCTTCGCCGGTTAGAAACATTTAGGCTGGCCTGCCTACGATCCATCCTGGGTTTAACCAGACTGGATTGTGTGAGGAGCTCACAAATCCTTGAAAGATCTGGGCACGGTCCCATCGGTGAGCTTCTCCGGCAGGCAAGACTGCGATGGCTGGGTCATGTAGCCCGCATGCCCAGCCACCGCATGCCGAAACAGCTTTTGTTTGGCCGGATTGAGGGGGCTAAGCGGGCGCGGCACGGGCTAGAGAAGAGATGGAGTGATGTGGTACAGGAGGACGTGGAGCTGAGTGGACTTGCCGATGACTGGTACCAGCGGTGTCAAGATCGGCCTCTGTGGAGGAGGCTCGTGAAGGATGCTACTGGGCAGTTGGAGGCAGTCGCCCTCCAACAACAACGGAGGGCGGAGGAGCGACGCTCACAACAACGGGCGGAGCGCCGGGTGGCTAAAGCACAGCAGGTTGGCACAGTAGGGGGCACAGGTGGTGCATCAGCCAGTCATCTCAGTCAGTCGACCCGTGGCACCTGCTGGGTCTGCCCCGTGACCTCCTGCCAGCGGGCGTTCGACACTTCACGTGGCCTCACGGTGCACATAGCCTGGCACAAGCGTCATGGTGACGTCACCACCACTTAGTGGCGAATGGCGGTTGTTGTTGTTGTTGTTGTGTGTGTCTCTGTGTGTGTCTGTGTGTGTCTGTGTGTGTCTCTCTGGGTCTCTGTGGGTCTCTGTAGGTGTCTGTGGGTGTCTGTGTGTCTCTGTGTGTCTCTGTGGGTGTCTGTGTGTGACTCTGTGGGTCTCTGTGGGTCTCTGTAGGTGTCTGTGGGTGTCTGTGTGGGTCTCTGTGGGTCTTTGTGGGTCTCTGTGTGTGTCTGTGGGTGTCTGTGTGTGTCTCTGTGGGTCTTTGTGTGTCTCTGTGTGTGTCTGTGGGTGTCTTTGTGGGTCTCTGTGGTTCTCTGTAGGTGTCTGTGGGTGTCTGTGGGTCTCTGTGGGTGTCTGTGTGGGTCTCTGTGTGTCTCTGTGTGTGTCTGTGTGTGTCTCTGTGGGTCTCTATGGATCTTTGTGAGTCTTTGTGGGACTTTGTGTGTCTCTGTGGGTCTCTGTGGGTGTCTGTGTGTATCTCTGTGGGTCTCTGTGGGTCTTTGTGGGTCTCTGTAGGTGTCTGTGGGTGTCTGTGTGTGTCTCTGTGGGTCTCTGTGGGTCTCTGTAGGTGTCTGTAGGTGTCTGTGTGTCTCTGTGTGTGTCTGTGTGTGTCTCTGTGGGTCTCTGTGGGTCTCTGTAGGTGTCTGTGGGTGTCTGTGTGTCTCTGTGTGTCTCTGTAGGTGTCTGTGGGTGTCTGTGTGTGTCTCTGTAGGTCACTGTGGGTCTCTTTAGGTGTCTGTGGGTGTCTGTGTGGGTCTCGGTGTTTCTCTGTGTGTGTCTGTGTGTATCTCTATGGGTGTCTTTGGGTGTCTACGGGTGTCTGTGCGTGTCTCTGTGGGTGTTTGTGTGTATCTCTGTCTGTCTCTGTGGGTGTCTACGGGTGTCTGTGAGTCTCTGTGGGTCTCTGTGCGTCTCTCTATGGGTGTTTCTGTCGGTCTCTGTGGGTCTCTTTGGGTATCTGTGAGTGTCTGTGAGTCTCTGTGGGGTCTCTGTGGGTCTCTGTGTATCTCTATGGGTGTCTACGGGTCTCTGTGCGTGTCTTTGTGCGTGTCTCTGTGTGTCTCTGTGTGTCTCTGTGGGTGTCTACGTGTCTCTGTGGGTGTCTCTGTGTGTCTCTTTGGGTCTCTGCGTGTCTCTGTGTGTCTCTGTGTGTCTCTATGGGTCTCTATGCGTCTCTGTGCGTGTCTCTGTGGGTGTCTCTGTGCGTGTCTCTGTGGGTGTCTCTGTGTGTACCTCTGTGTGTCTCTGTGGGTGTCTACGGGTGTCTGTGAGTCTCCCTGTGGGTGTCTCTGTGGGGTCTCTGTGCATGTCTCTATGGGTCACTGTGGGTCTCTGTGTATCTCTATGGGTGTCTACTTGTCTCTGTGGGTGTCTCTGTGTGTGTCTCTGTGGGTCTCTATGGGTGTCTACGTGTCTCTGTGCGTGTCTCTGTGGGTCACTGTGGGTCTCTTTGGGTCTCTGTTAGTGTCTGTGAGTGTCTGTGGGGTCTCTGTGCGTGTCTTTGTGGGTCTCTGTGAGTCTCTGTGGGATCTCTGTGTGTCTCTGTGTGTCTCTGTGTGTCTCTATGGGTGTCTACGTGTCTCTGTGCGTGTCTCTGCGGGTCACCATGGGTCTCTATGGGTCTCTATGCGTCTCTGTGCGTGTCTCTGTGGGTGTCTCTGTGTGTGTCTCTGTGGGTGTCTCTGTGTGTATCTCTATGGGTGTCTATGGGTCTCTGTGCATGTCTCTGTGGGTGTCTCTGTGCGTGTCTCAGTGGGTGTCTCTGTGTGTATCTCTATGGGTCTCTATGGGTCTCTGTGTGTGTCTCTGTGGGTGTCTCTGTGCATGTCTCTGTGGGTGCCTCTGTGTGTATCTCTATGGGTCTCTATGCGTGTCTACGGGTCTCTGTGGGTCTCTGTGCGTGTCTCTGTGGGTCACTGTGGGTCTATGTGGGTCTCTGTCGGTGTCTCTGTGGGTCTCTATGGGTCTCTGTGGTTATATGTGAGTGTCTGTGAGTCACTGTGGGTCTCTGTGGGTCTCTGTGGGTCTCTGTGGGTCTCTGTGAGTCTCTGTGGGTCTATGTGGGTCTCTGTGGGTGTCTGTGGGTCTCTGTGGGTGTCTGTGAGTCTCTGTGGGTGTCTCTGTGGGTCGCTGTGGGTCTATGTGGGTCTCTGTGGGTGTCTGTGGGTCTCTGTGGGTCTCTGTGAGTCTCTGTGGGTGTCTCTGTGGGTCTCTGTGAGTCTCTGTGGGTCTCTGTGGGTCTATGTGGGTCTCTGTGGGTGTCTCTGTGGGTCGCTGTGGGTCTCTGTGGGTCTCTGTGGGTGTCTGTGGGTGTCTCTGTGTGTTTCTGTGGGTGTCTGTGAGTCTCTGTGGGTCTCTGTGCATGTCTCTGCGTGTCTCTGTGGGTGTCTGTGGGTATCTGTGGGTGTCTCTGTGGGTCTCCGTGAGCGTCTGTGAGTCTCTGTGGGTCTCTGTGGGTGTCTACGGGTCTCTGTGCGTGTCTCTGTGTGTCTCTGTGGGTCTCTATGGGTGTCTACGGGTCTCTGTGCGTGTCTCTGTGTGTCTCTGTTGGTCTCTGTGGGTCTCTGTGGGTGTCTGTGAGTCTCTGCGCGCGTCTCTGTGGGTGTCTGTGTGTATCTCTGTGGGTCTCTGTGTGGCTCTGTGGGTCTCTGTGTGTCTCTGTGGGTGTCTCTGTATGTCTCTATGGGTGTCTACGGGTCTCTCTGCGTGTCTCTGTGGGTGTCTGTGTGTGTTTCTGTGTATCTCTGTGTGTCTCTATGGGTGTCTACGTGTCTCTGTGCGTGTCTCTGCGGGTGTCTCTGTGCGTGCCTCTGTGGGTGTCTCTGTGTGTATCTCTATGGGTGTCTATGGGTCTCTGTGCGTGTCTCTGTGGGTGTCTCTGTGCGTGTCTCTGTGGGTGTCTTTGTGTGTATCTCTATGGGTCTCTATGGGTGTCTCTGGTTCTCTGTGCGTGTCTCTGTGGGTCACTGTGGGTCTATGTGGGTCTCTGAGGGTGTCTCTGTGGGTCGCTGTGGGTCTCTGTGAGTCTCTGTGGGTCTCTGTGGGTCTCTGTGGGTCTTTGTGGGTCTCTTTGGGTATCTGTGGGTCTCTGTGCGTGTCTCTGTGGGTGTCTGTGGGTGTCTTTGTGGGTCGCTGTGGGTCTCTGTGGGTCTCTGTGAGTGTCTGTGAGTCACTGTGGGTCTCTGTGGGTCTCTATGGGTGTCTAGGGGTATCTGTGCGTGTCTCTGTGGGTGTTTCTGTGTATCTCTATGGGTCTCTATGTGTCTCTGTGGGTGTCTCTGTGTGTCTCTGTGGGTGTCTCTGTGTATCTCTGTGGGTCTCTATGGGTGTCTACGGGTCTCTGTGCGTGTCTCTGTGGGTCTCTGTGCGTGTCTCTGTGGGTCACTGTGGGTCTCTTTGGGTCTCTGTGAGTGCTGTGAGTCTCTGTGGGGTCTCTGTGCGTGTCTCTGTGGGTCACCGTGGGTCTCTGTGCATCTCTATGGGTGTCTAGGGTGTCTACGTGTCTCTGTGCGTGTCTCTGTGGGTGTCTCTGTGTATCTCTATGGGTCTCTATGTGTCTCTGTGGGTGTCTCTGTGTGTCTCTGTGTGTCTCTATGGGTGTCTACGTGTCTCTGTGCGTGTCTCTGTGGGTGTCTCTGTGTATCTCTATAGGTCTCTATGGGTGTCTACGGCTCTCTGTGCGTGTCTTTGTGCGTGTCTCTGTGTGTCTCTATTGGTGTCTACGTGTCTCTGTGCGTGTCTCTGTGTGTCTCTGTGTCTCTGTGGGTCTCTATGGGTGTCTCTGTGTGTCTCTGTGTGTCTCTGTGGGTCTCTATGGGTGTCTCTGTGTGTCTCTGTGTGTCTCTGTGGGTGTCTACGGGTCTCTGTGCATGTCTCTGCGGGTCTCTGTGTGTCTCTATGGGTGTCTCTGAGTGTCTCTGTGTGTCTCTATTGGTGTCTACGTGTCTCTGTGCGTGTCTCTGTGTGTCTCTGTGTCTCTGTGGGTCTCTATGGGTGTCTACGTGTCTCTGTGTGTCTCTGTGTGTCTCTATGGGTGTCTACGTGTCTCTGTGCGTGTCTCTGCGGGTCTCTGTGTGTCTCTATGGGTGTCTACAGGTCTCTGTGAGTGTCTCTGTGTGTCTCTGTGGGTCTCTATGGGTGTCTCTGTGTGTCTATGTGTGTCTCTATGGGTCTCTATGGGTGTCTACGTGTCTCTGTGCGTCTCTGTGGGTGTCTCTATGGGTGTCTATGGGTGTCTACGTGTCTCTGCGTGTCTCTATGGGTCTCTGTGTGTCTCTGTGGGTGTCTCTATGGGTCTCTATGGGTGTCTACGTGTATCTGTGTGTCTCTATGGGTCTCTGTGTGTCTCTATGGGTGTCTCTATGGGTCTCTATGGGTGTCTATCGGTGTCTACGTGTCTCTGTGTGTCTCTGTGTGTCTCTATGGGTGTCTCTGTGTGTCTCTGTGTGTCTCTGTGGGTGTCTACGGGTCTCTGTGAGTGTCTCTGTGTGTCTGTGTGTGTCTCTATGGGTGTCTCTGTGTGTCTCTGTGTGTCTCTATGGGTGTCTATGGGTGTCTACGTGTCTCTGTGCGTCTCTGTGGGTGTCTCTATGGGTGTCTATGGGTGTCTACGTGTCTCTGCGTGTCTCTATGGGTCTCTGTGTGTCTCTGTGGGTGTCTCTATGGGTCTCTATGGGTGTCTACGTGTCTCTGTGTGTCTCTATGGGTCTCTGCGTGTCTCTATGGATCTCTGTGTGTCTCTGTGGGTGTCTCTATGGGTCTCTATGGGTGTCTACGTGTCTCTGTGTGTCTCTATGGGTCTCTGTGTGTCTCTATGGGTGTCTCTGCGCGTCTCTATGGGTCTCTGTGTCTATCTCTGTGGGTCTCTATGGGTGTCTACGTGTCTCTGCGTGTCTCTGCGGGTCTCTGTGTGTCTCTATGCGTGTCTCTGTGTGTCTCTGTGTGTCTCTATGGGTGTCTACGGGTCTCTGTGAGTGTCTCTGTGTGTCTGTGTGGGTCTCTATGGGTGTCTCTGTGCATCTCTATGGGTCTCTGTGTGTCTCTATGGGTCTCTGTGTGTCTCTATGGGTCTCTGTGTGTCTCTGCGCGTCTCTATGGGTCTCTATGGGTGTCTACGGGTCTCTGTGCGTGTCTCTGCGGGTCACCGTGTGTCTCTATGGGTCTCTGTGCGTGTCTCTGTGTGTGTCTCCGTGTGTCTCTATGGGTCTCTATGGGTGTCTACGTATCTCTGTGCGTGTCTCTGTGCGTGTCTCTGTGTGTCTCTGTGTGTGTCTCCGTGTGTCTCTATGGGTCTCTATGGGTGTCTACGTGTCTCTGTGCGTGTCTCTGCGGGTCACCGCGGGTCTCTCGCCATGGCGAGCCTCGCCCACTGGGACTTTCTCCGGCTCCGCTATGAACACGACACTCACAAACTTCTTCAGATCACGACGTCGTTCATGCAAATCCTCATTCCGCCCGGGGGCTCTGTCGTAATGCAACTCAGCGCAGCGGCACAAACGATGACATTTAATTTAGCAAAAATGTATATAAATATATAAATACGTCTCGACGATGATGGTTGTGGTGGTGGTTGTTGTGACGGACCAGCGGATACGAGCCCCCACGGAAGACGAACATCCGTGGAGGGATGCCGGCAAAGCCGATGAGTCAGATGCCTTCTATGACCTCCTGTCACAGGTGCTGGCTAAAGTGGCCCCTCGGGATAGAGTCATCTTGTTGTTGGGTGACTTCAATGCCCGAGTTGGTCATGATGCTGGCACCTGGTCTGGAGTGATTGGAGGGCATTGGCCGGATCAGCTCAATAACAACGGTAGGACGCTGCTAGATTTTTGTGCCGCCCATGGGCTTGTAATTGCCAACACGCTGTTCCGGCATCGGCGCATCCACACAACATCATGGATGCATGCCGGGTCCAAGCAAGAACATCTGCTGGACTACAGAGTGACGGACCAGCGGATGCGAGCCCATGTCCTTGACACCAGGACCTACCGTGGAGCTGATCTGCCCTCTGACCATCGACTAGTCATCTGTAAGATGCGCCTGCCATTCTTCCACTCCGGTGGTGGGTGTACACCCAGGACCCCATTCCAACCTAAAGTGGCCTGGTCTCAGTTATCTGATGAAAGTTGCAAGCGAGAATTTCAACATCGCTTGCGGCTGGGATTGGCATCTTCCCCGACTCCTCCTGATGTCGAGGGTAAATGGGCGAGGTTTAGGACTGTGACTCATGCAGCTGCAATGGCTGCTTTGGGTACGCGGTCCAGACCTCCCCAGAGACCCTGGCTGACAGAGGAGTTGTTCACGATGGTTGAGAAAAAGCGACAGGCCCACTGTCATCGGCTACAGAATCCCACGTCAGAGAATGAGGAGGCTTACCGCAGCCTTCGCTCGGAGGTTCGGAGAGCCGTGAGGCGCTGCAAGGATGGGTGGTGGTCGCGGGTTGCTGAGGAGATGGAGTCTGCCTCAGTGGCCCGTGATCACAAATCTCTATTTAACTCCATCAAAAAGTCACCTGCAGCGCCACACCTACTACCATCATTAGGGGAAAGAACGGTGATCCAATCTCCGACCCCCAGGAACAGGTTTGCAGATTTGCTGAGCATATCTGTGAGGTCCTGGTAGAGGGAAAATCCCTGAGCCAGGAAAACATCGTGGCACAAAGTGAGGATGACCCTGCTGAGGCTGCGGTGCCTCAAATATTGGATGAAGTCACCTCCTGTGAGTGGCTGGCTGAAATTCCATCTGTTGAGGAAGTATTGAAGGCGATCCAGAGTCTCTGTGGGTGTCTGTGGGTGTCTCTGTGGGTCACTGTGGGTCTCTGTGGGTGTCTGTGGGTGTCTCTGTGGGTCACTGTGGGTCTCTGTGGGTCTCAGTAAGTCTCTGTGGGTCTCTGTGAGTCTCTGTGGGTTTCTGTGAGTCTCTGTGGGTCTCTTTGGGTCTCTGTGAGTCTCTGTTGGTTTCTGTGAGTCTCTGTGGGTCTCAGTAAGTCTCTGTGGGTCTCTGTTGGTTTCTGTGAGTCTCTGTGGGTCTCAGTAAGTCTCTGTATGTCTCTGTGAATCTCTGTGGGTGTCTGTGAGTCTGTGTGGGTCTCTGTGCATGTCTCTGCGTGTCTCTGTGGGTGTCTCTGTGTGTCTTTGTGGGTCTCTATGGGTGTCTACGGGTCTCTGTGCGTGTCTCTGTGTGTCTGTGTGGGACTCTGTGGGTCTCTGTGGGTATATGTGAGTGTCTGTGAGTCACTGTGGGTCTCTGTGGGTCTCTGTGGGTCTCTGTGGGTCTCTGTGGGTGTCTCTGTGGGTCGCTGTGGGTCTCTGTGAGTCTCTGAGGGTCTCTGTGTGTGTCTCTGTGGGTCTCTGTGGGTCTCTGTGGGTCTCTGTGGGTGTCTCTGTGGGTCACTGTGGGTCTCTGTGGGTCTCTGCGTGTCTCTGTGAGTCTCTGTAGTTTTCTTTGGGTCTCTGTGGGTCTCTGTGAGCGTCTGTGGGTGTCTGTGAGTCTCTGTGGGTCTCTGTGCCTGTCTCTGCGTGTCTCTGGGGGTGTCTCTGTGTGTCTCTGTGGGTGTCTACGGGTGTCTGTGCATGTCTCTGTGTGTCTCTGTGGGTGTCTACGGGTGTCTGTGCGCGTCTCTGTGTGTCTGTGTGGGTCTTTGTGGGTCTCTGTGGGTCTCTGTGAGTGTCTGTGAGTCACTGTGGGTCTCTGTGGGTCTCTGTGTGTCTCTGTGGGTGTCTCTGTGTATCGCTGTGGGCCTCTTTGGGTGTCTACGGGTCTCTGTGCGTCTCTCTGTGGGTGTCTCTGTGGATCTTTATGGGTGTCTTAGGGTCTCTGTGGGTGTCTCTGTCTGTCTCTGTGGGTCTCTATGGGTGTCTCAGGGTCTCTGTGCGTGTCTCTGTGGGTGTCTCTGTGTGTCTCCGTGTGTCTCTGTGTGTCTCTATGGGTGTCTATGGATGTCTACGGGTCTCTGTGCATGTCTCTGCAGGTCACCTTAGGTCTCTGTGTGTCTCTATTGGTCTCTATGGGTGTCTACGTATCTCTGTGCGTGTCTCTGTGCGTGTCTCTGTGTGTCTCTGTGTGTCTCTATGGGTGTCTCTATGGGTCTCTATGGGTGTCTACGTGTCTCTGTGCGTGTCTCTGCGGGTCACCGCGGGTCTCTCGCCATGGCGAGCCTCGCCCACTGGGACTTTCTCCGACTCCGCTATGAACACGACACTCACAAACTTCTTCAGATCACGACGTCGTTCATGCAAATCCCCATTCCGCCCGGGGGCTCTGTCGTAATGCAACTCAGCCCAGCGGCACAAACGATGACATTCAGTTTAACAAAAATGTATCTAAATATAGATGTCTCGACCATGATGGTTGTGGTGGTGGTTGTTGTGACGGACCAGCTCACATATCCCTCGACATGGAAAACATCGTGGCACAAAGTGAGGATGACCCTGCTGAGGCTGCAGTGCCTCAAATATTGGAAGAAGAAGTCACCCCCTGTGAGTGGCTGGCTGAGGTGCCATCTGTTGAGGAAGTATTGAAGGCGATCCGGAGTCTGAGACCAGGAAAGGCAGCGGGCAGAGATGATCTCTCCAGGCGAAATGCTGACGGAGGGTGGCGTTTGTGCACAGACTGCCCTATATGACATCATAACAACAGTCTGGACCACTGGACGGGTTCCGCATGATTGGAAGGATGCCCTGGTGGTCCCCCTCTTTAAGAAGGGGGACCGCACAGACTGTAACAACTACAGGGGCATCTCACTCCTCAGTGTGAGGCCGGGAAAGGTCCTGGCAAGGATTATTCAGCATTGCCTTGCCAGGCACGCTGAGGAGAGGCTTGCGGAGCCCCAATGCGTTTTCAGGAAAGGGCGGTCCTGCACAGATGCCATATTCTCTGTCCATTTGCTACAGCAGAGGTGTAGGGAATTCCAGCAAGACCTACATCTCTGCTTTATTGACCCGGTCAAGGCCTATGATACCATCAGTAGGCCTGAGCTCTGGGTTGTTCTTCGTGCTTTTGGAGTCCCTGACCCTCTGCTCACGATCATTAAGGACCTTCATGATGGTGAGCGGGCCCGGGTAAAACTACGTGGCCGCGAGTCATAGCCATTCCCTGTCCACCTTTCGGGTGCGACAGGGATGTCCTCTGGCTCCCACATTATTTAACATCTATTTTGACCACGTAGTTCGTGAAGCCTTCAATAGCTGTACCGGAGGAATTTCCATCTGGTATAGATGCAATGGGAGGCTGATCGATGCCCGGGTGCGGTCAAGGGATGGCTCCCTACTGCTCAACCACGTTATGTATGCTGATGATTTGGTAATAGCTGCTCAGTCAGAGGAGGAGTTGGAGACGCTGCTGCTGAGACTGGAGCGCGCTACTAAGAGGTGGGGCCTTACCATCAGCCCCACCAAAACGTAGCACCTGCCTGGGTATTTTGTACCATCGAACACTCCACCCCCACAACTCCCAATCGGTGATGGGGCAGTTGTGGAGAGAGTGGAGAGTTTCCCTTACACACTCACACAAACTTCTTCACTATAAACACGACACACCCAAACTTCTTCACTATAAACACGACACTCACACACAAACTTCTTAACTATAAACACGACACTCACACACAAACTTCTTCACTATAAACACGACACACACACACAAACTTCTTCATTATAAACACGACACTCACACACAAACTTCTTCACTATAAACACGACACTCACACACAAACTTCTTCACTATAAACACGACACTCACACACAAACTTCTTCACTATAAACACGACACTCACACACAAACTTCCTCACTATAAACACGACACTCACACGCAAACTTCTTCACTATAAACACGACACTCACACACAAACTTCTTCACTATAAACACGACACTCACACGCAAACTTCTTCACTATAAACACGACACACACACACACAAACTTCTTCAGTGTAAACACGACACTCACACACAAACTTCTTCACTATAAACACGACACTTACACACAAACTTCTTCACTATAAACACGACACACATTAACACAAACTTCTTCACTATAAACACGACACTCACACACAAATTTCTTCACTATAAACACGACACTCACACACAAACTTCTTCACTAAAACACGACACACACACACAAACTTCTTCACTATAAACACGACACTCACACACAAACTTCTTCACTATAAACACGACACTCACACGCAAACTTCTTCACTATAAACACGACACTCACACACAAACTTCTTCACTTTAAACACGACACTCAGACACAAACTTCTTCACTATAAACACGACACACACACAAACTTTTTCGCTATAAACACGACACTCACACACAAACTTCTTCACTATAAACACGACACTCACACGCAAACTTCTTCACTATAAACACGACACTCACACACAAACTTCTTCGCTATAAACACGACACTCACACACAAACGTCTTCACTATAAACACGACACTCACACACAAACTTCTTCACTATAAACACGACACTCACACGCAAACTTCTTCACTATAAACACGACACTCACACACAAACTTTTTCAATATAAACATGACACTCACACACAAACTTCTTCACTATAAACACGACACTCACACAGAAACTTCTTCACTATAAACACGACAATCACACACAAACTTCTTCACTATAAACACGACACTCACACGCAAACTTCTTCACTATAAACACGACACACTCACACCCAAACTTCTTCACTATAAACACGACACTCACACACAAACTTCTTCACTATAAACACGACACTCACACACAAACTTCTTCACTATAAACACGACACTCAGACACAAACTTCTTCACTATAAACACGACACTCACACACAAACTTCTTCACTATAAACACGACACTCACACACAAACTTCTTCACTATAAACACGACACTCACACACAAACTTCTTCACTATAAACACGACACTCACACACAAACTTCTTCACTATAAACACGACACTCACACACAAACTTCTTCACTATAAACACGACACTCACACACACAAACTTCTTCACTATAAACACGACACACTCACACACAAACTTCTTCACTATAAACACGACACTCACACCCAAACTTCTTCACTATAAACACGACACTCACACACAAACTTCTTCACTATAAACACGACACCCACACACAAACTTCTTCACTATAAACACGACACTCACACACAAACTTCTTCACTATAAACACGACACACTCACACACAAACTTCCTCACTATAAACACGACACTCACACGCAAACTTCTTCACTATAAACACGACACTCACACAAACTTCTTCACTGTAAACACGACACACACACACAAACTTCTTCAGTGTAAACACGACACTCACACACAAACTTCTTCACTATAAACACGACACTCACACACAAACTTCTTCACTATAAACACGACACTCACACACAAACTTCTTCACTATAAACACGACACTCACACACAAACTTCTTCACTGTAAACACGACACTCACACACAAACTTCTTCACTATAAACACGACACTCACGCACAAACTTCTTCACTATAAACACGACACTCACACACAAACTTCTTCACTATAAACACGACACTCACACACAAACTTCTTCACTGTAAACACGATACTCACACGCAAACTTCTTCACTATAAACAAGACACACACACAAACTTCTTCACTATAAACACGACACTCACACACAAACTTCTTCACTGTAAACACGACACTCACACACAAACTTCTTCACTATAAACACGACACTCACACACAAACTTCTTCACTATAAACACGACACTCACACACAAACTTCTTCACTGTAAACACGATACTCACACGCAAACTTCTTCACTATGAACACGACACTCACACACACAAACTTCTTCACTGTAAACACGACACTCAGACACAAACTTCTTCACTATAAACACGACACTCACACACAAACTTCTTCACTATAAACACGACACTCACACACAAACTTCTTCACTATAAACACGACACTCACACACAAACTTCTTCACTATAAACACGACACTCACACGCAAACTTCTTCACTATAAACACGATACTCACACACAAACTTCTTCACTATAAACACGACACTCACACACAAACTTCTTCACTATAAACACGACACTCACACACAAACTTCTTCATTATAAACACGACACACACACACACAAACTTCTTCACTATAAACACGACACTCACACACAAACTTCTTCACTATAAACACGACACTCACACACAAACTTCTTCACTATAAACACGACACTCACACACAAACTTCTTCACTATAAACACGACACACACAAACTTCTTCACTATAAACACGGCACTCACACGCAAACTTCTTCACTATAAACACGACACACACAAACTTCTTCACTATAAACACGACACACGCAAACTTCTTCACTATAAACACGACACTCACACACAAACTTCTTCACTATAAACACGACACTCACACACAAACTTCTTCATTATAAACACGACACTCACACACAAACTTCTTCACTATAAACACGACACTCACACACAAACTTCTTCACTATAAACACGACACTCACACACACAAACTTCTTCACTATAAACACGACACTCACACACAAACTTCTTCACTATAAACACGACACTCACACACAAACTTCTTCACTATAAACACGACACTCACACACAAACTTCTTCACTATAAACACGACATTCACACACAAACTTCTTCACTATAAACACGACACTCACACACAAACTTCCTCACTATAAACACGACACTCACACGCAAACTTCTTCACTGTAAACACGACACTCACACACAAACTTCTTCACTGTAAACACGACACACTCACACACAAACTTCTTCACTATAAACACGACACTCACACACAAACTTCTTCACTATAAACACGACACTCACACACAAACTTCTTCACTATAAACACGACACACACACACAAACTTCTTCACTATAAACACGACACTCACACACAAACTTCTTCACTATAAACACGACACTCACACTAAAACTTCTTCACTATAAACACGACACACACACACAAACTTCTTCACTATAAACACGACATTCACACACAAACTTCTTCACTATAAACACGACACTCACACACACAAACTTCTTCACTATAAACACGACACTCACACACAAACTTCTTCACTATAAACACGACACACACAAACTTCTTCACTATAAACACGACACTCACACACAAACTTCTTCACTATAAACACGACACACACACACAAACTTCTTCACTATAAACACGACACACACACACACAAACTTCTTCAGTGTAAACACGACACTCACACACAAACTTCTTCACTGTAAACACTACACACACACACAAACTTCTTCACTATAAACACGACACTCACAAACTTCTTCAATATAAACACGACACTCACACACAAACTTCTTCACTATAAACACGACACTCACACACAAACTTCTTCACTATAAACACGACACTCACACACAAACTTCTTCACTATAAACACGACACTCAAACACCAACTTCTTCACTATAAACACGACACTCACACACAAACTTCTTCACTATAAACACGACACTCACACACAAACTTCTTCACTATAAACACGACACTCACACGCAAACTTCTTCAATATTAACACGACACTCAGACACAAACTTCTTCACTATAAACACGACACACACACACAAACTTCTTCATTATAAACACGACACTCACACACAAACTTCTTCACTATAAACACGACACTCACACACAAACTTCTTCACTATAAACACGACACTTACACACAAACTTCTTCACTATAAACACGACACTCACACACAAACTTCTTCACTATAAACACGACACTCACACACAAACTTCTTCACTATAAACACGACACTCTCACGAAAACTTCTTCACTATAAACACGACACTCACACACAAACTTCTTCACTATAAACACGACACTCACACACAAACTTCTTCACTATAAACACGACACTCACACACAAACTTCTTCACTATAAACACGACACACACACAAACTTCTTCACTATAAACACGACACTCACACACAAACTTCTTCACTATAAACACGACACTCACACACAAACTTCTTCATTATAAACACGACACTCACACACAAACTTCTTCACTATAAACACGACACTCACACACAAACTTCTTCACTATAAACACGACACTCACACACAAACTTCTTCACTATAAACACGACACTCACACACAAACTTCTTCACTATAAACACGACACACACACACAAACTTCTTCACTATAAACACGACACCCACACACAAACTTCTTCACTATAAACACGACACTCACACACAAACTTCTTCACTATAACCACGACACTCACACACAAACTTCTTCACTATAAACACGACACTCACAAACAAACTTCTTCACTATAAACACGACACTCACACACAAACTTCTTCAAATATAAACACGACACTCACACACAAACTTCTTCACTATAAACACGACACTCACACACAAACTTCTTCACTATAAACACGACACTCACACGCAAACTTCTTCACTATAAACACGACACTCTCACGAAAACTTCTTCACTATAAACACGACACACACACACAAACTTCTTCACTATAAACACGACACTCACACACAAACTTATTCACTATAAACACGACACTCACACACAAACTTCTTCACTATAAACACGACACTCACACAAGCAAACTTCTTCACTGTAAACACGACACTCACACACAAACTTCTTCACTATAAACACGACACTCACACACAAACTTCTTCACTATAAACACGACACACTCACACACAAACTTCTTCACTATAAACACGACACTCACAAACAAACTTCTTCACTATAAACACGACACTCACACACAAACTTCTTCACTATAAACACGACACTCACACAAGCAAACTTCTTCACTGTAAACACGACACTCACACACAAACTTCTTCAATATAAACACGACACTCACACACAAACTTCTTCACTATAAACACGACACTCACACACAAACTTCTTCACTATAAACACGACACACTCACACACAAACTTCTTCACTATAAACACGACACTCACACACAAACTTCTTCACTATAAACACGACACCCACACACAAACTTCTTCACTATAAACACGACACACACACACAAACTTCTTCATTATAAACACGACACTCACACACAAACTTCTTCAGTGTAAACACGACACACTCACACACAAACTTCTTCACTATAAACACGACACAATCACACACAAACTTCTTCACTATAAACACGACACTCACACACAAACTTCTTCACTATAAAAACGACACACACACAAACTTCTTCACTATATACACGACACACACACACAAACTTCTTCACTATAAAAACGACACTCACACACAAACTTCTTCACTATAAACACGACACTCACACACAAACTTCTTCACTATAAACATGACACACTCACACACAAACTTCTTCACTATAAACACGACACTCACACACAAACTTCTTCACTATAAACACGACACTCACAAACAAACTTCTTCACTATAAACACGACACTCACACACAAACTTCTTAACTATAAACACGACACTCACACACAAACTTCTTCACTAAAAACACGACACACTCACACACAAACTTCTTCACTGTAAACACGACACTCACACACAAACTTCTTCACTATAAACACGACACTCACACACAAACTTCTTCACTATAAACACGACACTCACACACAAACTTCTTCACTATAAACACGACACTCACACGCAAACTTCTTCACTGTAAACACGACACTCACACACAAACTTCTTCACTGTAAACACGACACTCACACACAAACTTCTTCACTATAAACACGACACTCACACACAAACTTCTTCACTATAAACACGACACTCACACACAAACTTCTTCATTATAAACACGACACACACACACAAACTTCTTCACTATAAACACGACGCTCACACACAAACATCTTCACTATAAACACGACACTCACACACAAACTTCTTCACTATAAACACGACACTCACACACAAACTTCTTCACTGTAAACACGACACTCACACACAAACTTCTTCACTATAAACACAACACCCACACACAAACTTCTTCACTATAAACACGACACTCACACACAAACTTCTTCACTATAAACACGACACACACACACAAACTTCTTCACTATAAACACGACACTCACACACAAACTTCTTCACTATAAACACGACACTCACACGCAAACTTCTTCACTATAAACACGACACTCACACACAAACTTCTTCACTATAAACACGACACTCACACACAAACTACTTCACTATAAACACGACACACACACACAAACTTCTTCACTATAAACACGACACTCACACACAAACTTCTTCACTATAAACACGACACACACACACAAACTTCTTCACTATAAACAGGACACACACACAAACTTCTTCACTATGAACACGACACTCACACACAAACTTCTTCACTATAAACACGACACTCACACACAAACTTCTTCACTGTAAACACGACACACACACACAAACTTCTTCACTATAAACACGACACTTACACACAAACTTCTTCACTATAAACACGACACTCACACACAAACTTCTTCACTATAAACACGACACTCAGACACAAACTTCTTCACTATAAACACGACACTCACACACAAACTTCTTCACTATAAACACAACACTCACACACAAACTTCTTCACTGTAAACACGACACTCACACGCAAACTTCTTCACTATAAACACGACACTCACACACAAACTTCTTCACTGTAAACACAACACTCACACACAAACTTCTTCACTGTAAACACGACACTCACACGCAAACTTCTTCACTATAAACACGACACTCACGCACAAACTTCTTCACTATAAACACGACACTCACACGCAAACTTCTTCACTATAAACACGACACTCACACACAAACTTTTTCACTATAAACACGACACTCACACACAAACTTCTTCACTATAAACACGACACTCACACACAAACTTCTTCACTGTAAACACGACACTCACACGCAAACTTCTTCACTATAAACACGACACTCACACACAAACTTCTTCACTATAAACACGACACACACACAAACTTCTTCACTATAAACACGACACTCACACACAAACTTCTTCACTATAAACACGACACACTTACACACAAACTTCTTCAGTGTAAACACGACACTCACACACAAACTTCTTCACTATAAACACGACACTCACACACAAACTTCTTCATTATAAACACGACACTCACACACAATCTTCTTCACTATAAACACGACACACACACACAAACTTCTTCACTATAAACACGACACTCACACGCAAACTTCTTCACTATAAACACGACACTCACACCCAAACTTCTTCACTATAAACACGACACTCACACACAAACTTCTTCACTATAAACACGACACTCACACACAAACTTCTTCACTATAAACACGACACTCACACACAAACTTCTTCACTATAAACACGACACACACACACAAACTTCTTCACTATAAACACGACACACACACACACAAACTTCTTCAGTGTAAACACGACACTCACACACAAACTTCTTCACTATAAACACGACACTCACACACAAACTTCTTCACTGTAAACACGACACTCACACGCAAACTTCTTCACTATAAACACGACACTCACACACAAACTTCTTCACTATAAACACGACACACACACAAACTTCTTCACTATAAACACGACACTCACACACAAACTTCTTCACTATAAACACGACACACTTACACACAAACTTCTTCAGTGTAAACACGACACTCACACACAAACTTCTTCACTATAAACACGACACTCACACACAAACTTCTTCATTATAAACACGACACTCACACACAATCTTCTTCACTATAAACACGACACAAACACACAAACTTCTTCACTATAAACACGACACTCACACGCAAACTTCTTCACTATAAACACGACACTCACACCCAAACTTCTTCACTATAAACACGACACTCACACACAAACTTCTTCACTATAAACACGACACTCACACACAAACTTCTTCACTATAAACACGACACTCACAAACAAACTTCTTCACTATAAACACGACACTCACACACAAACTTCTTCACTATAAACACGACACACACACACAAACTTCTTCACTATAAACACGACACACACACACACAAACTTCTTCAGTGTAAACACGACACTCACACACAAACTTCTTCACTGTAAACACTACACACACACACAAACTTCTTCACTATAAACACGACACTCACAAACTTCTTCAATATAAACACGACACTCACACACAAACTTCTTCACTATAAACACGACACTCACACACAAACTTCTTCACTATAAACACGACACTCACACACAAACTTCTTCACTATAAACACGACACTCAAACACCAACTTCTTCACTATAAACACGACACTCACACACAAACTTCTTCACTATAAACACGACACTCACACACAAACTTTTTCACTATAAACACGACACTCACACGCAAACTTCTTCAATATTAACACGACACTCAGACACAAACTTCTTCACTATAAACACGACACACACACACAAACTTCTTCATTATAAACACGACACTCACACACAAACTTCTTCACTATAAACACGACACTCACACACAAACTTCTTCACTATAAACACGACACTTACACACAAACTTCTTCACTATAAACACGACACTCACACACAAACTTCTTCACTATAAACACGACACTCACACACAAACTTCTTCACTATAAACACGACACTCACACGCAAACTTCTTCACTATAAACACGACACTCACACACAAACTTCTTCACTATAAACACGACACTCACACACAAACTTCTTCACTATAAACACGACACTCACACACAAACTTCTTCACTATAAACACGACACACACACACAAACTTCTTCACTATAAACACGACACCCACACACAAACTTCTTCACTATAAACACGACACTCACACACAAACTTCTTCACTATAACCACGACACTCACACACAAACTTCTTCACTATAAACACGACACTCACAAACAAACTTCTTCACTATAAACACGACACTCACACACAAACTTCTTCAAATATAAACACGACACTCACACACAAACTTCTTCACTATAAACACGACACTCACACACAAACTTCTTCACTATAAACACGACACTCACACGCAAACTTCTTCACTATAAACACGACACTCTCACGAAAACTTCTTCACTATAAACACGACACACACACACAAACTTCTTCACTATAAACACGACACTCACACACAAACTTCTTCACTATAAACACGACACTCACACACAAACTTCTTCACTATAAACACGACACTCACACGCAAACTTCTTCACTGTAAACACGACACTCTCACACACAAACTTCTTCACTATAAACACGACACTCACACACAAACTTCTTCACTATAAACACGACACACTCACACACAAACTTCTTCACTATAAACACGACACTCACACACAAACTTCTTCACTATAAACACGACACTCACACACAAACTTCTTCACTATAAACACGACACTCACACACAAACTTCTTCACTATAAACACGACACTCACACACAAACTTCTTCACTATAAACACGACACTCACACACAAACTTCTTCACTATAAACACGACACTCACACACAAACTTCTTCACTATAAACACGACACACTCAAACTTCTTCACTATAAACACGACACTCAGACACAAACTTCTTCACTATAAACACGACACTCACACACAATCTTCTTCACTATAAACACGACACTCACACACAAACTTCTTCACTATAAGCACGACACTCACACACAAACTTCTTCACTATAAACACGACACTCACACACAAACTTCTTCACTGTAAACACGACACTCACACACAAACTTCTTCACTATAAACACGACACTCACACACAAACTTCTTCACTATAAACACGACAAACTCACACACAAACTTCTTCACTATAAACACGACACTCACACACAAACTTCTTCACTATAAACACGACACTCACACGCAAACTTCTTCACTATAAACACGACACTCACACACAAACTTCTTCACTATAAACACGACACTCACACACAAACTTCTTCACTATAAACACGACACTCACACACACAAACTTCTTCACTATAAACACGACACTCACACACAAACTTCTTCACTATAAACACGACACTCACACACAAACTTCTTCACTATAAACACGACACTCACACACAAACTTCTTCACTATAAACACGACACTCACACACAAACTTCTTCACTATAAACACGACACACTCACGCAAACTTCTTCACTATAAGCACGACACTCACACACAAACTTATTCACTATAAACACGACAATCACACACAAACTTCTTCACTATAAACACGACACTCACACACAAACTTCTTCACTATAAACACGACACTCACACACAAACTTCTTCACTATAAACACGACACTCACACCCAAACTTCTTCACTATAAACACGACACTCACACACAAACTTCTTCACTATAAACACGACACTCACACACACACTTCTTCACTATAAACACGACACTCACACACAAACTTCTTCACTATAAACACGACACTCACACGCAAACTTCTTCACTGTAAACACGACACTCACACACAAACTTCTTCACTATAAACACGACACACACACACAAACTTCTTCACTATAAACACGACACTCACACACAAACTTCTTCACTATAAACACGACACACACACACAAACTTCTTCACTATAAACACGACACTCACACACAAACTTCTTCATTATAAACACGACACTCACACACAAACTTCTTCACTATAAACACGACAATCACACAAACTTCTTCACTATAAACACGACACTCACACGCAAACTTCTTCACTATAAACAGGACACACACACAAACTTCTTCACTATAAACACGACACTCACACAGAAACTTCTTCACTATAAACACGACACTCACACACAAACTTCTTCACTATAAACACGACACTCACACACAAACTTCTTCACTATAAACACGACACTCACACACAAACTTCTTCACTATAAACACGACAATCACACACAAACTTCTTCACTATAAACACGACACTCACACGCAAACTTCTTCACTATAAACACGACACACTCACACCCAAACTTCTTCACTATAAACACGACACTCACACACAAACTTATTCACTATAAACAAGACACACACACAAACTTCTTCACTATAAACACGACACACTCACACGCAAACTTCTTCACTATAAACACGACACTCACACACAAACTTCTTCACTATAAACACGACACTCACACACAAACTTCTTCACTATAAACACGACACTCACACACAAACTTCTTCACTATAAACACGACACACTCACGCAAACTTCTTCACTATAAGCACGACACTCACACACAAACTTATTCACTATAAACACGACAATCACACACAAACTTCTTCACTATAAACACGACACTCACACACAAACTTCTTCACTATAAACACGACACTCACACACAAACTTCTTCACTATAAACACGACACTCACACCCAAACTTCTTCACTATAAACACGACACTCACACACAAACTTCTTCACTATAAACACGACACTCACACACACACTTCTTCACTATAAACACGACACTCACACACAAACTTCTTCACTATAAACACGACACTCACACGCAAACTTCTTCACTGTAAACACGACACTCACACACAAACTTCTTCACTATAAACACGACACACACACACAAACTTCTTCACTATAAACACGACACTCACACACAAACTTCTTCACTATAAACACGACACACACACACAAACTTCTTCACTATAAACACGACACTCACACACAAACTTCTTCATTATAAACACGACACTCACACACAAACTTCTTCACTATAAACACGACAATCACACAAACTTCTTCACTATAAACACGACACTCACACGCAAACTTCTTCACTATAAACAGGACACACACACAAACTTCTTCACTATAAACACGACACTCACACAGAAACTTCTTCACTATAAACACGACACTCACACACAAACTTCTTCACTATAAACACGACACTCACACACAAACTTCTTCACTATAAACACGACACTCACACACAAACTTCTTCACTATAAACACGACAATCACACACAAACTTCTTCACTATAAACACGACACTCACACGCAAACTTCTTCACTATAAACACGACACACTCACACCCAAACTTCTTCACTATAAACACGACACTCACACACAAACTTCTTCACTATAAACAAGACACACACACAAACTTCTTCACTATAAACACGACACACTCACACGCAAACTTCTTCACTATAAACACGACACTCACACACAAACTTCTTCACTATAAACACGACACTCACACACAAACTTCTTCACTATAAACACGACACTCACACACAAACTTCTTCACTATAAACACGACACTCACACGCAAACTTCTTCACTATAAACACGACACACTCACACCCAAACTTCTTTACTATAAACACGACACTCACACACAAACTTCTTCACTATAAACAAGACACTCACACACAAACTTCTTCACTGTAAACACGACACTCACACGCAAACTTCTTCAACTTTAAACACGACACTCACACACAAACTTCTTCACTGTAAACACGACACTCACACACAAACTTCTTCACTATATACACGACACTCACACACAAACTTCTTCACTATAAACACGACACACTCACACGCAAACTTCTTCACTATAAACAGGACACACACACAAACTTCTTCACTATGAACATGACACTCACACACAAACTTCTTCACTATAAACACGACACTCACACACAAACTTCTTCACTGTAAACACGACACACACACAAACTTCTTCACTATAAACACGACACTCACACACAAACTTCTTCACTATAAACACGACACTCACACACAAACTTCTTCACTATAAACACGACACTCACACACAAATATCTTCACTATAAACACGACACTCACACGTTAACTTCTTCACTATAAACACGATACTCATACACAAACTTCTTCACTATAAACACGACACTCACACACAAACTTCTTCAAATTTAAACACGACACTCACACACAAACTTCTTCATTATAAACACGACACTCACACACACAAACTTCTTCACTATAAACACGACACAAACAAACTTCTTCACTATAAACACGACACTCACAAACAAACTTCTTCACTATAAACACGACACTCACACACGCAAACTTCTTCACTATAAACACGACACTCACACTCAAACTTCTTCACTATAAACACGACACTCACACACAAACTTCTTCACTGTAAACACGACACTCACACACAAACTTCTTCACTATAAACACGACACTCACACACAAACTTCTTCACTGTAAACACGACACTCACACGCAAACTTCTTCACTATAAACACGACACTCACACGTTAACTTCTTCACTATAAACACGACACTCACACACAAACTTCTTCAAATTTAAACACGACACTCACACACAAACTTCTTCATTATAAACACGACACTCACACACAAACTTCTTCATTATAAACACGACACTCACACACAAACTTCTTCACTATAAACACGACACTCACACTCAAACTTCTTCACTATAAACACGACACTCACACACACAAACTTCTTCACTATAAACACGACACTCACACACAAAATTCTTCACTATAAACACGACACTCACACACAAACTTCTTCACTATAAACATGACACACTCACACACAAACTTCTTCACTATAAACACGACACTCAAACGCAAACTTCTTCACTATAAACACGACACTCACACACAAACTTCTTCACTATAAACACGACACTCACACACAAACTTCTTCACTATAAACACGACACTCACACACAAACTTCTTCACTATAAACACGACACTCACACACAAACTTCTTCACTATAAACACGACACACTCACACACAAACTTCTTCACTATAAACACGACACTCACACACAAACTTCTTCACTGTAAACACGACACTCACACACACAAACTTCTTCACTATAAACACGACACTCACACATAAACTTCTTCACTATAAACACGACACTCACACACTCAAACTTCTTCACTATAAACACGACACTCACACACAAACTTCTTCACTATAAACACGACACTCACACGCAAACTTCTTCACTGTAAACACGACACACACACACAAACTTCTTCACTAAAAACACGACACTCACACACAAAGTTCTTCACTATAAACACGACTCACACACACAAACTTCTTCACTATAAACACGACACTCACACACAAACTTCTTCACTATAAACACGACACTCACACACACAAACTTCTTCACTATAAACACGACACTCACACACAAACTTCTTCACTATAAACACGACACTCACACACAAACTTCTTCAATATAAACACGACACTCACACACAAACTTCTTCACTATAAACACGACACTCACACACAAACTTCTTCACTATAAACACGACACTCACACACAAACTTCTTCACTATAAACACGACACTCATACACAAACTTCTTCACTATAAACACGACACTCACACGCAAACTTCTTCACTATAAACACGACACACACACACAAACTTCTTCACTATAAACACGACACACACAAACTTCTTCACTATAAACACGACACTCACACACAAACTTCTTCACTATAAACACGACACTCACACGCACAAACTTCCTCACTATAAACACGACACTCACACGCAAACTTCTTCACTATAAACACGACACTCACACACAAACTTCTTCACTATAAACACGACACTCACACACAAACTTCTTCACTATAAACACGACACTCACACACAAACATCTTCACTATAAACACGACACTCACACGCAAACTTCTTCACTATAAACACGACACTCACACACAAACTTCTTCACTATAAACACGACACTCACACACAAACTTCTTCACTATAAACACGACACTCACACACAAACTTCTTCAGTGTAAACACGACACTCACACACAAACTTCTTCACTATAAACACGACACTCACACACAAACTTCTTCACTGTAAACACGACACTCACACTCAAACTTCTTCACTATAAACACGACACTCACACGCAAACTTCTTCACTATAAACACGACACTCACACACAAACTTCTTCACTATAAACACGACACTCACACACAAACTTCTTCACTATAAACACGACACTCACACACAAACTTCTTCACTATAAACACGACACTCACACGCAAACTTCTTCACTATAAACACGACACTCACACGCAAACTTCTTCACTATAAACACGACACTCACACACAAACTTCTTCACTATAAACACGACACTCACACACACAAACTTCTTCAGTGTAAACACGACACTCACACACAAACTTCTTCACTATAAACACGACACTCACACACAAACTTCTTCATTATAAACACGACACTCTCACACAAACTTCTTCACTATAAACACGACACTCACACACAAACTTCTTCACTGTAAACACGACACTCACACGCAAACTTCTTCACTATAAACACGACACACACACACAAACTTCTTCACTATAAACACGACACTCACACGCAAACTTCTTCACTATAAACACGACACACTTACACACAAACTTCTTCAGTGTAAACACGACACTCACACACAAACTTCTTCACTATAAACACGACACTCACACGCAAACTTCTTCACTATAAACACGACACTCACACACAAACTTCTTCACTGTAAACACGACACTCACACGCAAACTTCTTCACTATAAACACGACACACACACACAAACTTCTTCACTATAAACACGACACTCACACGCAAACTTCTTCACTATAAACACGACACACTTACACACAAACTTCTTCAGTGTAAACACGACACTCACACACAAACTTCTTCACTATAAACACGACACTCACACGCAAACTTCTTCACTATAAACACGACACTCACACACAAACTTCTTCACTATAAACACGACACTCACACGCAAACTTCTTCACTATAAACACGACACTCACACACAAACTTCTTCACTATAAACACGACACTCACACACAAACTTCTTCACTGTAAACACGACACTCACACACAAACTTCTTCACTGTAAACACGACACTCACACACAAACTTCTTCACTATAAACACGACACTCACACACAAACTTCTTCACTATAAACACGACACTCACACACAAACTTCTTCATTATAAACACGACACTTACACACAAACTTCTTCACTATAAACACGACACTCACACACAAACTTCTTCACTATAAACACGACACTCACACACAAACTTCTTCACTATAAACACGACGCTCACACACAAACTTCTTCACTATAAACACGACACTCACACACAAACTTCTTCACTAAAACACGACACACATTAACACAAACTTCTTCACTATAAACACGACACACACAAACTTCTTCACTGTAAACACGACACACACACACAAACTTCTTCACTATAAACACGACACTCACACACAAACTTCTTCACTATAAACACGACACTCACACACAAACTTCTTCACTATAAACACGACACACACACACACAAACTTCTTCACTATAAACACGACACTCACACACAAACTTCTTCACTATAAACACGACACTCACACACAAACTTCTTCACTATAAACACGACACTCACACACAAACTTCTTCAAATTTAAACACGACACTCACACGCAAACTTCTTCATTATAAACACGACACTCACACACAAACTTCTTCACTATAAACACAACACTCACACACAAACTTCTTCACTATAAACACGACACACACACACAAACTTCTTCACTATAAACACGACACTCACATGAAAACTTCTTCACTATAAACACGACACTCACACACAAACTTCTTCACTATAAACACGACACTCACACACAAACTTCTTCACTATAAACACGACACTCACACACAAACTTCTTCACTATAAACAGGACACACACACAAACTTCTTCACTATAAACACGACACTCACACAGAAACTTCTTCACTATAAACACGACACTCACACACAAACTTCTTCACTATAAACACGACACTCACACACAAACTTCTTCACTATAAACACGACACTCACACAGAAACTTCTTCACTATAAACACGACAATCACACACAAACTTCTTCACTATAAACACGACACTCACACACAAACTTCTTCACTATAAACACGACACTCACACACACAAACTTCTTCACTATAAACACGACACTCACACACAAACTTCTTCACTATAAACACGACACTCACACTCAAACTTCTTCATTATAAACACGACACTCACACACAAACTTCTTCACTATAAACACGACACTCACACACAAACTTCTTCACTATAAACACGACACTCACACGCAAACTTCTTCACTATAAACACGACACTCACACTCAAACTTCTTCATTATAAACACGACACTCACACACAAACGTCTTCACTATAAACACGACACTCACACGCAAACTTCTTCACTATAAACACGACACACACACACAAACTTCTTCGCTATAAACACGACACTCACACACAAACTTCTTCACTATAAACACGACACTCAGACACAAACTTCTTCGCTATAAACACGACACACACACACAAACTTCTTCACTATAAACACGACACTCACACACAAACTTCTTCACTATAAACACGATACTCACACACAAACTTCTTCACTATAAACACGACACTCACACGCAAACTTCTTCACTATAAACACGACACACACACACAAACTTCTTCACTATAAACACGACACACACACACAAACTTCTTCACTATAAACACGACACTCACACACAAACTTCTTCACTATAAACACGACGCTCACACACAAACTTCTTCACTATAAACACGATACTCACACACAAACTTCTTCACTATAAACACGACACTCACACGCAAACTTCTTCACTATAAACACGACACTCACACACAAACTTCTTCACTGTAAACACGACACTCACACACAAACTTCTTCACTATAAACACGACACTCACACACAAACTTCTTCACTATAAACACGACACTCACACGCAAACTTCTTCACTATAAACACGACACTCACACACAAACTTCTTCACTATAAACACGACACACATACACAAACTTCTTCACTATAAACACGACACTCACACACAAACTTCTTCACTATAAACACGACACTCACACACAAACTTCTTCACTATAAACACGACACACACACACAAACTTCTTCACTATAAACACGACACTCACACACAAACTTCTTCACTATAAACACGACGCTCACACACAAACTTCTTCACTATAAACACGATACTCACACACAAACTTCTTCACTATAAACACGACACTCACACGCAAACTTCTTCACTATAAACACGACACACACACACAAACTTCTTCACTATAAACACAACACTCACACACAAACTTCTTCACTGTAAACACGACACTCACACACAAACTTCTTCACTATAAACACGACACTCACACACACACTTCTTCACTATAAACACGACACTCACACACAAACTTCTTCACTATAAACACGACACTCACACGCAAACTTCTTCACTATAAACACGACACTCACACACAAACTTCTTCACTGTAAACACAACACTCACACACACAAACTTCTTCACTATAAACACGACACACACACACAAACTTCTTCACTATAAACACGACACTCACACACAAACTTCTTCACTATAAACACGACACTCACACACAAACTTCTTCACTATAAACACGACACTCACACACAAACTTCTTCACTATAAACACGACACTCACACACAAACTTCTTCACTATAAACACGACACTCACACACAAACTTCTTCACTATAAACACGACACTCACACACAAACTTCTTCACTATAAACACGACACTCACACGCAAACTTCTTCACTATAAACACGACACTCACACACAAACTTCTTCAAATTTAAACACGACACTCACACACAAACTTCTTCATTATAAACACGACACTCACACACAAACTTCTTCACTATAAACACAACACTCACACACAAACTTCTTCACTATTAACACGACACTCACACACAAACTTCTTCACTATAAACACGACACTCACATGAAAACTTCTTCACTATAAACACGACACTCACACACAAACTTCTTCACTATAAACACGACACTCACACACAAACTTCTTCACTGTAAACACGACACTCACACACAAACTTCTTCACTATAAACACGACACTCACACCCAAACTTCTTCACTATAAACACGACACTCACACACAAACTTCTTCATTATAAACACGACACCCACACACAAACTTCTTCACTATAAACACGACACTCACACGCAAACTTCTTCACTATAAACACGACACCCACACACAAACTTCTTCACTATAAACACGACACTCACACACAAACTTCTTCAGTGTAAACACGACACACACACACAAACTTCTTCACTATAAACACGACACTCACACACAAACTTCTTCACTATAAAAACGACACTCACACACTCAAACTTCTTCACTATAAACACGACACTCACACACAAACTTCTTCACTATAAACACGACACTCACACGCAAACTTCTTCACTATAAACACGACACTCACACACAAACTTCTTCACTATAAACACAACACACATTAACACAAACTTCTTCACTATAAACCCGACACACTTACACACAAACTTCTTCACTATAAACACGACACTCACACACAAACTTCTTCACTATAAACACGACACTCACACACACAAACTTCTTCACTATAAACACGACACTCACACACAAACTTCTTCACTATAAACACGACACTCACACACAAACTTCTTCACTATAAACACGACACTCACACACAAACTTCTTCACTATAAACACGACACTCACACATAAACTTCTTCACTATAAACACGACACTCACACACAAACTTCTTCACTATAAACACGACACTCACACACAAACTTCTTCACTATAAACACGACACTCACACACAAACTTCTTCACTATAAACACGACACTCACACGCAAATTTATTCGGACCACGACGTCGTTCATGCAAATCGTCGTTTCGCCATCGAGGGCTGCTTTCGTTGGGCAACGCTACCCAGTGGGACATGCGATGACATTTAATTTAACAAAAACATATATATAATAATATATTGTGGTGCTGGTAGAATGTTGTAGTTGTGGTGGTGGTTGTTGCTATGGTGGTGGTGGTTGTTGTTGTGGCGAGGCAGCCGTGCGGGTGACCTCAGTTCGAGTCCAGCCCCGGGGGTTGTCACTTGGCGTCTGACCATTCAACATTCAACAAGCAACATGTAACATGCAACATGCCTTGTGTCGTGTGGCGGTGTGTGTGAGTGAGTGTGAGTATGTGTGAGTGTGTGTGAGTATGTGTGAGTGTGTGTCTGTGTATGTGTGTCTGTGTGTGTCTGTGTGTGTGTGTCTGTGTGTGTCTGTGTGTGTGTGTCTGTGTGTGTGTCTGTGTGTGTGTCTGTGTGTGTCTGTGTGTGTGTCTGTGTGTGTGTCTGTGTGTGTCTGTGTGTGTGTCTGTGTGTGTCTGTGTGTGTGTGTCTGTGTGTGTGTGTCTGTGTGTGAGGATTGGTGGTCGTGGTTACTTATGCCCCCACGGAAGACGAACATCCGTGGAGGGATGCAGGCAAAGACGATGAGTCAGATGCCTTCTATGACCTCCTGTCACAGGTGCTGGCTAAAGTGGCCCCTCGGGATAGAGTCATCATGTTGGGTGACTTCAATGCCCGAGTTGGTCATGATGCTGGCACCTGGTCTGGAGTGATTGGAGGGCATGGGCCGGATCAGCTCAATAATAACGGTAGGAGGCTACTAGATTTGTGTGCAGCCCATGGGCTTGTAATTACCCACACGCTGTTCCGGCATCGGCGCATCCACACAACATCATGGATGCATGCCGGGTCCAAGCAAGAACATCTGCTGGACTACATAGTGACGGACCAGTGGATGTGAGCCCATGTCCTTGACACCAGGACCTACCGTGGAGCTGATCTGCCCTCTGACCATCGACTAGTCATCTGTAAGATGCGCCTGCCATTCTTCCACTATGGTGGTGGGTGTACACCCAGGACCACATTCCAACCTAAAGTGGCCTGGTCTCAGTTATCTGATGAAGTTGCAAGCGAGAATTCCATCATCGCCTGCGGCTGGGGTTGGCATCGTCCCCCACTCCTCCTGATGTCGAGGGTAAATGGGCGAGGTTTAGGACTGTGACTCATGCAGCTGCAATGGCTGCTTTGGGTACGCAGTCCAGACCTCTCCAGAGACCCTGGCTGACAGAAGAGGTGTTCAGGATAGTTGAGAAAAAGCGACAGGCCCACTGTCATCGGCTACAGAATCCAACGTCAAAGAATGATGAGGCTTACCGCAGCCTTCGCTCGGAGGTTTGGAGAGCCGTGAGGCGCTATAAGAATGGATGGTGGTCACGGGTTGCTGAGTCTGCCTCAGTGGCCTGTGATCACAAATCTCTATTTAACTCCATCAAAAAAGTAACCTGCAGCGCCACACCTATTACCATCACTAGGGGAAAAAACGGTGAACCAATCTCCGACCCCCAGGAACAGGTTTGAAGATCTACTGAGCATTTCTATGAGGTCCTGGGGGAGGGGAAATCCGTCAGCCAGGAAAACATCGTGGCACAAAGTGTGAATGACCCTGCTGAGGCTGCGGTGCCTCAAATATTGGAGGAAGTCACCCCCTGTGAGTGGCTGGCTGAGGTGCCATCCCTTGAGGAAGTACTGAAGGCGATCCGGAGTCTGAGACCAGGAAAGGCAGCGGGCAGAGATGATCTCCCAAGCGAAATGCTGAGGGAGGGTGGCGTTTGTGCACAGACTGCCCGATATGACATCGTAACAACAGTCTGGACCACTGGACGGGTTCTGCAGGATTTGAAGGATGCCCTGGTGGTCCCCCTCTTTAAGAAGGGGGACCGCACAGACTGTAACAACTGCAGGAGCATCTCACTCCTCAGTGTGCCGGGAAAGGTCCTGGCTAGGATTATTCAGCATCGCCTTGCCAGGCATGCTGAGGAGAGGCTTGCGGAGTCCCAATGCGGTTTCAGGAAAGGGCGGTCCTGCATAGATGCCATATTTTCTGTCTGTCTGCTACAGCAGAGGTGTAGGGAATTCCAACAAGACCTACATCTCTGCTTTATTGACCTGATCAAGGCCTATGATACCATCAGTAGGCCTGTGCTCTGGGTTGTTCTCCGTGCTTTTGGAGTCCCTGACCCTCTGTTCACGATCATTAAGGACCTTCATGATGGTGTGCGGGCCCGGGTAATACTACGTGGCCGGGAGTCAGAGCCATTCCCTGTACACCTTGGGGTGCGACAGGGATGTCCTCTGGCTCTCACATTATTTAACATCTATTTTGACCACGTAGTTCGTGAAGTCTTCAATAGCTGTACCGGGGGAATCTCCATTTGGTACAGATATAATGGGAGGCTGATCGATCCCTGGGTGCGGTCAAGGGATGGCTCCCTATTGCTCAACCACGTTATATATGCCGATGATTTGGTAATAGCTGCTCATTCAGAGGAGGAGTTGGAGACACTGCTGCTGAGACTGGAGCGTGCCACTAAGAGATGGGGCCTTACCATCAGCCCCACCAAAACTAAGCACCTGCCTGGGTATTTTGTGCCATCGGACACTCCACCGCCACAACTCCCAATCGGTGATGGGGCAGTTGTGGAGAGAGTGGAGAGTTTCCCATACCTGGGCAGTGTGCTTATGACTGGCTCCAGTTTACCAGCAGAGATCTCACTCCAAATCAGTCGAGCGGCAATATCTTTTCATCGGTTGCGTAACGCTGTGTGGAAGCTACCTGGTCTGTCGCTCCGTACTAAGCTTCAGGTCTTCTCGGCCACGGTCATTCCCTCCCTTCTCTGCTCTTGCGAAACGTGGACCCCCCTAATGGAACATCTTTGCCGGTTAGAAACATTTAGGCCGGCCTGCCTACGATCCATCCTGGGTTTAACCAGACTGGATTGTGTGAGGAGCTCACAAATCCTTGAAAGATCTGGGCAAGGTCCCATCGGTGAGCTCCTCCGGCAGGCAAGGCTGCGTTGGCTGGGTCACGTAGCCCGCATGCCCAGCCACCGCATGCCGAAACAGCTTTTGTTCGGCCGGATCGAGAGGGCTAAACGGGCGCGTGTTGTGTATATATGCGCCTTTTTCCAAAATTGATATTAATAACGATTTTGCCGATATTTCTTTTTTAATCAACCCTCGGTGTCACTCGTGGCGAAGAGGGGGTGAGATGAACAACCCCCCTCCCCTCACACGCAACAGGCCGCCCGGAGATAAGCAATACAAAGTAATAAACCAAAGCAAAGAGAAAGGGTGGGGAGCAATTCCTAAGGAGGACTTCAAAGATCCCCTCTTGGAGCTCACAGACACCCGGGCGCCACTTCACGGGCGAATTCTAAAATAATTTTCCCTTTCGTTGCTATTCATACAACGGTTAAAGTTCAGAGCTTAGCAACAAATGAGTCGACATCATAAAGAATCCACACACTCAATAAAAAACAACAACAACAACAAAAACAACACCAGACTATAATCTGCCCTGGTGGGTTATCACTTCACATAATATTGATACGAAATTCTCTTACCTCTTGCCATCTACGTGGTGGTGACTTTTACTGAAAGAACCAAGAAATGAATCCCTGCAGTCACGAAAGCTTCAAATCAAAATTCAAACAATGGTTATGAGAGTTAAGCTAAGGGTCACCCAGGGCACGCATCAAAGATGGTTTGATCACGTGACCAAAAACAAAAATTTCCATAGATGAAACCTACCGGGCCGCCTTCTCTCCTAGCCACATGGGGTGGCAATGAAAACCACAAATGGGGAGAGATCACAACTCCCACCGGGATAGACAAAGGCAACAGCCGACCGCGAATGGAGGAGCCAGGCCTTGAGGAGACATCTCATCATCATGATCAAATAGAACAAACACGCATCAGACGAAAACCGGGCAGACAAGTTTCGGGGTTATTTTAATTCACGGAAGTCCAAGAAAACTCAGCAACGAGACTAAGCTGACACTATAGGAACCTCCATTACCCGCTACTAAAAAATAAAAAAATAAAACCAGACTACAATCCATACTCTTTGGTTCTATAGGGTAAAGTCACGTTATGTTATCTTTTTTACCTACGTGGTGACTTTACCCAATAGAACCAAAGAGTATGGATCCTAGCAGTCACGGAAGCTTTAAGTCTGTAATAGACTACAATCCACACAGCGGGTTATCACTTCCCACACGTAATATGAATGCTAACGTTATTCACCTCAAACTATATTACATGTTGCCGTTTACACGAGCTTACACGAACCAAGAAATGCGAATTCTGGCGGTCAAGAAAGTGAGGGCCTGCTTATATCTCCAGCCTCGGGATATCTCTTGACCTCGAGAAGAGAAAGCCCCGATCCCTGGATGCAGACAGGGAGCAAAAGTTAGTTAATAAAAAGAAATAAAAAAATAAACCTCCCTTGAAATACCGGAGGTAACATCTAATGATGGCAATGTTAAACTTGCAAATCCAGTCAGAAGACACGAGGCGAGGTGGGTCGATCACGTGACCAAGATAAACGTATCCCAGAGAGAGAGAGAGGGATGAAGAGAGCCTCCCGGCCGCCTTTGTCTTCCCGCAGCACGTGATAAGAATTTGCAGACGCAGGCAGAGGGCATCCCCTCTTTAAAAAAACACGAATGAAAAAAATCTAACGCCACAATGAAAACACTTGCCTTGAGTCAACGCACGGAATCGTAACCACGAGTGGCACGCGGTATCAAACTAGGGGGGTAAAAATTAAACGCTTAACTTCAAAAGCCTCAACACACCCTTTGTGCGTGGCCAAAGAATGCCACACACCGGGAGGGAAGAGCGAGGGGAGAGGACTCGACCGGACAGGGGTCACCCCCCTACTCCCCTCCCCTCCTTACAGATTAATTAGCGCAGAGGGGCGAGAGATAAGGACGCACTCGGGGAAGGGGAAATCTGGAGCATCTGTTTCGTTTCGATGGCGGGATGGCTTGAGGCAGGCGACAGTGAACCATGCCTTGATGAAAACTTGACTTCAACATAGTCATTTCTGTGACCAGTCACTAGCTAATCACTCAGTTATTTCAATGCTAAATTCGCCTAGTTATTTCAATGCTAAATTCTCCTGTTTGATTTGTACTAAATGCCTCGGTGAATGTGTATGCTCTGACTTCAACGTAGCTATTTCTGTGACCAGTTACAAGCTAATCACTCAGCTATTTCAATGCTAAATTCTATGCTAATTCCTTTGTCAAGGGGTGCCTCTGTGGATGTGTATGCTTTAACTTAGCTATTTCAATGCTAAATTCTATGCTAATTCCTTTGTCAAGGGGTACCTCTGTGGATGTGTATGCTTTAACTTTAACATAGCCATTTCTGTGACCAGTCACAAGCTAATCACTCAGCCATTTCAATGCTAAATTCTATGCTAATTCCTTTGTCAAGGCGCTTTGTTTCCTCTCACACAGCTTAAAGGTCGTGATCTGAACGTGGCTCTTTCACTCCAGCGCTGTCCTACCAGTCTCGTCCCTTCACCTGATGAAGGCCGCTTGTGTTGTGGCCGAAACGTCGTGAGAATATTATTGTGTTATTTTATTTTATCAATGTATTATTTTATTCTCATTCTACGTGGTGACTTTACCGAAAGAACCAAAGAAGATGAATCATTGCAGTCACGAAAGCTTTAAATCGAAAGAAAACTCATATTACCTCAATAAATGACACAACAACAACCACAACAGCCGCCATTCGCCACTAAGCGGCGGTGACGTCACCGCGACGCTTGTGCCAGGCCACGTGCACCTTGAGGCTATCACGTGGAGTGTCGAACGCCCGCTGGCAGGAGGAGGTCACGGGGCAGACCCGGCAGGTGCCACGGATCGACTGACCGAGATGACCGTCTGATGCACCACCTGTGCCCCCTGCTGTGCCAGGCTAGGTGCACCAGGGAGGTCACGGGGCAGACCCAGCAGGTGCCACGGGTCGACTGACCGAGATGACCGTCTGATGCACCACCCGTGCCCCCTGCTGTGCCAGGCTAGGTGCACCAGGGAGGTCACGGGGCAGACCCAGCAGGTGCCACGGGTCGACTGACCGAGATGACCGTCTGATGCACCACCCGTGCCCCCTGCTGTGCCAGGCTAGGTGCACCAGGGAGGTCACGGGCAGACCCAGCAGGTGCCACGGGTCGACTGACCGAGATGACCGGCTGATGCACCACCTGTGACCCCTGCTGTGCCAGGCTAGGTGCACCAGGGAGGTCACGGGGCAGACCCAGCAGGTGCCACGGGTCGACTGACCGAGATGACCGGCTGATGCACCACCTGTGCCCCCTGCTGTGCCAGGCTAGGTGCACCAGGAAGGTCACGGGGCAGACCCAGCAGGTGCCACGGGTCGACTGACTGAGACGAGTGGCTGATGCACCACCTGTGCCCCCTGCTGTGCCAACCTGCTGTGCTTTAGCCACCCGGGCCGGCTCGGACACACACACACACACACAACAACAACAACAACAACCGCCATTCGCCACTAAGTGGGCGGTGACGTCACCACGACGCTTGTGCCAGGCTATGTGCACCCTGAGGCCACGTGAAGTGTCGAACGCCCGCTGTGGCAGGAGGTCACGGGGCAGACCCAGGTGCCACGGGTCGACTGACTGAGATGACTGGCTGATGCACCACCTGTGCCCCCTACTGTGCCACAAACACAAACACACAAACACACACACAAACACACACACACACACACAAACAAACACACAAACACACACGGACGCACGCACAATCCATCCCCCCACAACGCTGAGCGAGGTTAAAAGGGAGATCCGGTAACTTTGCGTGAGAAGGCGAGTCAGAGGGGAGACAAAATTGAATCATCACAGCTACCAGCGGCAGAAGACGGCAACCATCTACCGAGAGATGTTCAACCCACCGAAGGTGACCAGCCAGCCACCGACGCAGGAGATCGCCACCGACGCAGGGAAAGACTGTCGCAAGCTCGACCAAGGATGACGAGGCTTTGATTAAAGCATTCGTGACTGCAGTAGTTCATATTCGTAGTTTTTTTTTTCCGGTAAAGTCGCCACGTTGAAGGAAAACAACAAAATAATAATAAAAAATATATAAAACAATAAAAAAATTCTCACGACGTTTCGACCATAACTCAAACGGTCATCTTCAGGTGTACACCTGAAGATGACCGTTTGAGTTATGGTCGAATAAAATATAAATAAAAACAATAAAAAAATTCTCACGACGTTTCGACCATAACTCAAACAGTCATCTTCAGGTACAAAAAAATTCTCACGACGTTTCGACCATAACTCAAACGGTCATCTTCAGGTGTACCTGAAGATGACCGTTTGAGTTATGGTCGAATAAAATATAAATAAAACAATAAAAAAAATTCTCACGACGTTTCGACCATAACTCAAACGGTCATCTTCAGGTGTACACCTGAAGATGACCGTTTGAGTTATGGTCGAATAAAATATAAATAAAACAATAAAAAAATTCTCACGACGTTTCGACCATAACTCAAACAGTCATCTTCAGGTACAAAAAAATTCTCACGACGTTTCGACCATAACTCAAACGGTCATCTTCAGGTGTACCTGAAGATGACCGTTTGAGTTATGGTCGAATAAAATATAAATAAACACAATAAAAAAAAATTCTCACGACGTTTTCGACCCATAACTCAAACGGTCATCTTCAGGTGTACCCTGAAGATGACCGTTTGAGTTATGGTCAATATAAATAAAACAATAAAAAAATTCTCACGACGTTTCGACCATAACTCAAACGGTCATCTTCAGGTACAAAAAAATTCTCACGACGTTTCGACCATAACTCAAACGGTCATCTTCAGGTACACCTGAAGATGGTACACCTGAAGATGACCGTTTGAGTTATGGTCGAAACGTCGTGATAATTTTTTGTTTTATTGTTTTATAAATATTTTTTTATTATTATTTTGTTGTTTCCCTTCAACGTGGTGACTTTACCGGAAAAAAAAACTAAGGATATGGCGAGGCTTGTCGAGCGGCGACACGCGACGCCGTGAGAATTCGCGCGCCGTCAGAAGCAGCATCAGCTCGCAAAGTCGTTCCACCCCACCGCTCTGGGCATCGACTCACGAGGGCCGCAGCAGTTCGAGCCGAGCCGAGGAGGATTCCAGCAGCAGCAGCAGCAGCAGCATCCGGAGAGCCGGAGCGGTAGAGAGCAAGCAGCAGAGCCACCAGCGCCATCAGCAGCAGAGCCACCAGCAGCACCAGCAGCAGAGCCACCAGCAGCAGAGCCACCAGCAGCAGAGCCACCAGCAGCAGAGCCACCAGCAGCAGAGCCACCAGCAGCACCATCACCACCATCACCACCACCAGCAGCAGCAGCAGCAGCATCCGGAGAGCCGGAGCGGTAGAGAGCAAGCAGCAGAGCCACCAGCGCCATCAGCAGCAGCTGAGCCACCAACACCACCAGCAGCAGAGCCACCAGCAGCACCAGCAGCACCACCACCAGCACCAGCAGCAGAGCCACCAGCAGCAGAGCCACCAGCAGCAGAGCCACCAGCAGCAGAGCCACCAGCACCACCATCACCACCACCACCACCAGCAGCACCAGCAGCAGAGCCACCACCACCACCACCATCACCACCACCACCATCACCACCACCACCCACCACCATCACCACCCACCACCATCACCACCACCATCACCACCACCACCACCACCATCACCACCATCACCACCACCATCACCACCACCATCACCATCACCACCACCACCACCATCACCACCACCACCACCATCACCACCACCATCACCACCATCACCACCACCACCATCATCACCACCACCACCACCATCACCACCACCATCACCACCACCACCACCACCATCACCACCATCACCACCACCACCATCACCACCACCCACCACCATCACCACCCACCACCATCACCACCACCATCACCACCATCACCACCATCACCACCACCATCACCACCACCATCACCACCACCACCATCACCACCACCACCATCACCACCACCACCATCACCACCACCACCAT